>NC_092232.1:35800156-35997656 GCF_036320965.1 Panulirus ornatus
TTTATTAGACTTTGTCGCTGTCTCCTGTATTAGGAGCGATCAGGGCCTGAACATACAGGAGGGTGAAAGGCATGCAAGGAATAGAGTGAATTGGAATGATGTGGTATACCGGGGTCGACATGCTGTCAATGGATCGAACTAGGGCATGTGAAGCATCTGGAATAAACCATGGAAAGTTCTGTGGGGCCTGGATGTGGAAAGGGAGCCATGGTTTTGGTGTATTATACATGACAGCTAGAGACTGAGTGTGAATGAATGTGGCCTTTGTTGTCTTTTCCTAGCGCTACCTCGCACGCCAGGGGGGAGGGAGGTGCCATTTCATATGTAGCGGGGTGGCGACAGGAATGAATAAACACTGCAAATATGAATTATGTATATATGTATATGTGTGTATGTATATATATGTATACGTTGAAATGTATAGGTACGTATATGTGTGTATGAGGACGTTATTTTATTTATTTATTTTATTATACTTTGTCGCTGTCTCCTGCGTTTGCGAGGTAGCGCAAGGAAACAGACGAAAGAAATGGCCCAACCCACCCCCATACACATGTATATACATACGTCCACACACGCAAATATACATACCTACACAGCTTTCCATATGTATATATATGTATATATATGTATATGTGGGTGGGCTGGGCCATTCGTTTGTCTGTTTCCTTGCACTACCTCACTAATGCGGGAGACAGCGACAAAGTATAATAAATATAAATATAGATGATCATTGCCTTGCTTCTTTTGCATTAACAAACACAATTGAAAAGGTTTTTCATAATCTGAAGTAAATAAAATCAGAGTGCTAAATAACATTTGTTTTACCTTAGCAAAAGCATCATTAAAAATATCATTAAAGTTGTCATCCCACACATATTTTACCTTATTTGACAGCAACCTCATTAATGGTAATGGAACAGTGGAATTTTTTTTTTTTTACAAAACCTGTAATAACCACTCATTCCAAGGAATCTAAATAACTCTTTTTCTGTTTAAAGGAACGGGATATGCCACTGTACTTTCAACCTTTGCATTAACCGGTCATACTTCTTGTCCTACAATATAACCAAAATCCACATGTGCCTTCATAAAATCACTTTTACTTAAGTTTACAGTAAGATTTGCCTTGCTTAACCTTTCAAACACTTTCCTAATCAAGGAGCAATTTTCATCTCACTCTCTAGAATACAACACAATTTCATCAATATGTAGAAAACAATTCTCTCAACACCACACAACACTTTATGTATTAATCTTTGAAAACAACGTCCACTATTCTTCATACCGAATGGCAACACTTTATATTGGTATAACCCATCCTTGGTTACATATGCTGAGATGGCTTTTGCCCTCTCAGTCAGGCCTACCTACTGATATCCTTTCAACAAATCGAAATTATTCACAAACCTCACATCTCCCACTTGGTCAATACAATCATCAACTCCAGGAACAGGATATGAATCAGTTTTTGTTACATTATTGACCTTCCTACAGTCTATACAAAATCTGTAAGAACCATCTGGTGTAGGAACTAACACACATGGTGAGCTCCAAGGGCTGTTACTTGGTTTTATCAAATTATACTCTTAACATATATTCTACTTTCCTTTTCGTTATCTCCCTTTTCTTTGGACTCACTCGGGAAGGATGTTGTTTAACTGGAAAACCATTTTCTACCTCTACATCATGAATTACAACACTTGATCTTCAGGGTACATCAGGAAACAATGACGTACTCATTTTTAGTTTCCACGATTTCACGTCTTTGTGCAGTGTCCAAATGTTCAAGCTTACTTTCTAACTTACTCAATATCTCATAATTTTTCAAAATGTTATCTTCACATCTACTTTGCTTAACATCATCTGGACCATCAAATTTTTCATAATCAACCTTTACACATATACAACTCACTTCTTCCCTTACTATAATATACGTTATCATTCCTAAACACCCAAGGATCTACAATCTGTTCTTTCATCTTCCAATGATGTGATGCAGAAACACTTGGAGGTCTCCACTTTCTCATTAACAACCCCCATGAATATAGAATTGTACTGACTCTTCATCCAACTGGCTATTTTTCTTTGCTTCATTCCAGCCTTCTTTCAAACTGAAACTTTATCATCTATATTAACTTTGAAATCTGGAAGATAATCCACTTTTAACTCCACTTTGTCACCTAACATGACATCACACCCCTCCTTAAATAGTTAATCTAATCACATATCATCTACATCTGTAACCCGAGCCACAGCTCTAGTAACAACACAAGCAGGATATACATCAGTATTTTCCTCAGTGCAATAGGCAATAGTCGTCACATACAGAATGGAAGTCTGACAGGTATGTATTAGTACCTCTATCAGGAACTCCCTTTACATCTTCATAACTTTCTGTTCTATCAGTTTTATGAACACAGACATCCACATTTATTTCAGGAACAAACATATAGAATTAGGTTCAACAAGGTCAAGGGGATAATTAATCATTTTTAGTTCTGGAACTACTCTGTCTCTAGCCAAATTGTTTCCCAATGACATGTCCACTCCATTGATATGAAGTTCATCACTCACACCAACTTTATCATTAACAAATCAAGTCTCAAGGTTAACATACTGTAGTGGAATGGTCAGTCCTGCTCCTCACCTTCAAACACTAGCCTCCTCTGTGGTCCATTCTGGTAATTCCTTGAGGGCTAGGTTCTTGTTAGCTCCAGTGCCCATAAGGATCATAATTTTCCTCTTAGGACCCCCTTCCAGTGGTATTTCCCCTTCGATCATATATGGTTTAAAAATAACCATACATCTTTTAACTTCACTGTCCCTGGTACCTCTTATCTTACTACGGATATTTTGAGGCTTCTCCCAAGCAACAGTTAACACTGTTGAGGTATTTTTACAATGAAATTTGACATGACCTGTCTCTCCACATGCATAACATCTTACTGGCAGCCTCTCCTGCTGACCATCAGGTCTGTTAGAACCTGACTGTGACTAACATTTGTTCATGGTTGACATTGCATCTTATCACCCACATTTTGCTTATAATAATAAACTGAACCTTGTTTTGAACCTTTCTCTTGGTTTGGTTGACCTCTATCACTGGATTGATATCTAAATTCTTTGTATCCATTCTGTTTGTTTAATGTCTCTTCCCTGTACACTTTATATGCAACTACTGGTTGATCTGCTAAACTTTCAGATCCTTAACTTTGTTCTTATCAACTTCATATTCGACATAAGGATGTGCTAAATCTTTAAAATGCTCTAGCAGAATCATTTGCTTCAAGCTTTCCATGGTTTTGATATCTGTAGATTTACACAACCTGTCAAATTTCATTTCACACATTCTTGCTAACTTTGCATAAGTCTGCTCAGTTAATTTTCTCTGACCTAAACCTTCTCCTGTAGACTTCTGGACTCAATTGAACTTTTTTTTTTAACACAGCTTCTTTGATTACTTCATAATGAATCAACACATTCTGTTATACCCAAACATGTTTATGCCTCTCTTCTTTTACCTCTAATTTTGTTTGAACAAGAATTGCCCAGTCACTTGTATTCCAACCTTTCAAAGTGGCCATTTTCTCAAACTGATCAAAGAAATCCATAAACTCTGGTAAATGATTCACACTGGTATCCACATACATGCTAGCAGCCTGGAACCCATTTGTGCACCAACCTCTATCTTTTTTCATCTTAAACTCTTTCTCTGCTTCATTCTGCATTTACATTTGTGCTTTCTTAGAATCAAATTCTAATCTCATCCTCTCTAACATAACATGTTCACTTAGGCCCATATCTGCATCAAGGTTAACATTCTTAACCCTTTCTTCCTCCTCTCCGAATGTACCCATAGATTTTAGCCTATCTACAAAGTCTGCTTATATTTCATTTTTAGTTCCTGACCTTAAGTGAATTTCATACATGCCTGCTATTTGCAGCAACTCATCTTTAAGGCACTTGCACAAATTATGCAAGTCTAGGGACTCCCTAAACTTGTTCACATCATTTTCTGCCATAACTGACACCAAGTTCTTTTTTTACAAACAACACAATAAATGACCTGACCTAACCACACAAGTACAATAGTTTACACTAAATGAATTTTTTTCACCACTTACATTTGGTTACAACGGAGTATTTTTGGTTCACATTGGTACAATTTACAACGGCACAATACACTCCCAGACAGGACCCCACATGTTACGATCCCAACTGCCTTCAAGTACGGTGGGTCTTATGTCCTGAGATAACTGTTTCATTTGATACACAAGGTTATGAAGATGCCACTACCTCTTGGTAAAAGTTTGATTTACCATGCTATGTAGATGCCACTACCTCTAGATAAAAGTCAAGAGTAAAACCTCTACACCAAACACAAATTCATACTTATCACATTTCAATAAATGACTGGGTCAGGATCACTAATACACTTGAAATAATCAACAAAACAATATATTGCAGGTTATATATTCTGCTTTGTCGCTGTCTCCCGAGTTAGCGAGGTAGCGCAAGAAAACAGAAGAAAGAATGGCCCAACCCACCCACATACACATGCATATACAGACACACCACACACGCAAATATACATACCTATACATCTCAATGTATACATATATATACACACACAGACATATACATATATACACAGGTACATAATTCATACTGTCTGCCTTTCCTTATTCTCATTTCCACCTCGCCACACATGGAATAACAACCCCCTCCCCCTCATGTGTGCGAGGTAGCGCTAGGAAAAGACAACAAAGGCCCCATTCGTTCACACTCAGTCTCTAGCTGTCATGTAATAATGCACCGAAACCACAGCTCCCTTTCCACATCCAGGCCCCACAGAACTTTCCATGGTTTACCCCAGACGCTTCACATGCCCTGGTTCAATCCATTGACAGCACGTCGACCCCGGTATACCACATCGATCCAATTCACTCTATTCCTTGCAAGCCTTTCACCCTACTGCATGTTCAGGCTCCGATCACTCAAAATCTTTTTCACTCCATCTTTCCAACCCCAATTTGGTCTCCCACTTCTCCTCGTTCCCTCCACCTCTGACACATATATCCTCTTTGTCAATCTTTCCTCACTCATTCTCTCCATGTGACCAAACCATTTCAAAACACCCTCTTCTGCTCTCTCAACCACACTCTTTTTATTTCCACACATCTCTCTTACCCTTACATTACTTACTCGATCAAACCACCTCACACCACATATTGTCCTCAAACATCTCATTTCCAGCACATCCACCCTCCTGCGCACAACTCTATCCATAGCCTAAGCCTCGCAACCATCCAACATTGTTGGAACCACTATTCCTTCAAACATACCCATTTTTGCTTTCCGAGATAATGTTCTCGACTCCCAAACATTCTTCAAGGCTCCCAGGATTTTCGCCCCCTTCCCCACCCTATGATTCACTTCCGCTTCCATGTTCCATCCGCTGCCAGATCCACTCCCAGATATCTAAAACGCTTTACTTCCTCCAGTTTTTCTCTATTCAAACTTACCTCCCAATTGACTTGACCCTCAACCCTACTGTACCTAATAACCTTGCTCTTAACCACATTTACTCTCAACTTTCTTCTTTCACACACTTTACCAAACTCAGTCACCAGCTTCTGCAGTTTCTCACATGAATCAGCCACCAGCGCTGTATCATCAGCGAACAACAACTGACTCACTTCCCAAGCTCTCTCATCCACAACAGACTGCATACTTGCCCCTCTTGCCAAAACTCTTGCATTCACCTCCCTAACAACCCCATCAATAAACAAATTAAACAACAATGGAGAGATCACACACCCCTGCCGCAAACCTACATTCACTGAGAACCAATCACTTTCCTCTCTTCATACACGTACACATGCCTTACATCCTCGATATAAACACTTCACTGCTTCTAACAACTTGCCTCCCACACCATATATTCTTAATACCTTCTACAGAGCATCTCTATCAACTCTATCATATGCCTTCTCCAGATCCATAAATGCTACATACAAATCCATTTGCTTTTCTAAGTATTTCTCACATACATTCTTCAAAGCAAACACCTGATCCACACATCCTGTACTTCTTCTTAAACCACACTGCTCATCCCCAATCTGATACTCTGTACATGCCTTCACCCTCTCAATCAATACCCTCCCATATAATTTCCCAAGAATACTCAACAAACTTAGACCTCTGTAATTTGAGCACTCACTCTTATCCCCTTTGCCTTTGTACAATGGCACTATGCAAGCATTCCTCCAATCCTCATGCACCTCACCATGAATCATACATACATTAAATAACCTTACCAACCAGTCAACAATACAGTCACCCTCTTTTTTAATAAATTCCACTGCAATACCATCCAAACCTGCTGCCTTGCCGGCTTTCATCTTCCGCAAAGCTTTTACTACCTCTTCTCTGTTTACCCTCTCACTTTGCCCACCACCTCGACCAAAACTCCCTATATCTGCCACTCTATCATCAAACACATTCAACAAACCTTCAAAATACTCACTCCATCTCCTTCTCATATCATCACTACTTGTTATCACTTCCCCATTAGCCACCTTCACTGAAGTTCCCATTTGCCCCTTTGTCTTAAGCACTTTATTTACCTCCTTCCAAAACATCTTTTCATTCTCCCTAGAATTTAATGATTCTCTCTCACCCCAACTCTCATTTGCCCTCTTTTTCACCTCTCGTACCTTTCTCTTGACCTCCTGCCTCTTTCTTTTATACATCTCCCACTCATTTGCATTTTTTCCCTGCAAAAATCGTCCAAATGCCTCTCTCTTCTCTTTCACTAGCAATCTTACTTCTTCATCCCACCACTCACTACCCTTTCTAATCAACCCACCTTCCACGCTTCTCATGCCACAAGCATCTTTTGCGCAAGCCATCACTGCTTCCCTAAATACATCCCATTCCTCCCCCACTCCCCTTCCTCCTTTGTTCTCACCTTTTTCCATTCTGTACTCAGTCTCTCCTGGTACTTCCTCACACAAGTCACCTTCCCAAGCTCACTTACTCTCACCACTCTCTTCACCCCAACATTCTCTCTTCTTTTCTGAAAACCCATACAAATCTTCACCTTCACCTCCACAAGATAATGATCAGACATCCCTCCAGTTGCACCTCTCAGCACATTAACATCCAAAAGTCTCTCTTTTGCACGCCTATCAATTAACACGTAATCCAATAACGCTCACTGGCCATCTCTCCTACCTACATATGTATACTTATGTATATCTCGCTTTTTAAACCAGGTATTCCCAATCACCAGTCCTTTTTCAGCACATAAATCTACAAGCTCTTCACCATTTCCATTTACAACACTGAACACCCCATATATACCAATTATTCCCTCAACTGCCACATTACTCACCTTTGCATTCAAATCACCCATCACTATAACCCGGTCTCGTGCATCAAAACTACTAACACACTCATTCAGCTGCTCCCAAAACACTTGCCTCTCATGGTCTTTCTTCTCATGCCAAGGTGCATATGCACCAATAATCACCCATCTCTCGCCATCAACTTTCAGTTTTACCCATATCAATCTAGAATTTACTTTCTTACACTCTATCACATACTCCCACCACTCCTGTTTCAGGAGCAGTGCTACTCCTTCCCTTGCTCTTGTCCTCTCACTAACCCCTGAATCTACTCCTAAGACATTCCCAAACCACTCTTCCCCTTTACCCTTGAGCTTCATTTCACTCAGAGCCAAAATATCCAGGTTCCTTTGCTCAAACATACTACCTATCTCTCCTTTTTTCTCATCTTGGTTACATCCACACACATTTAGACACCCCAATCTGAGCCTTCGAGGAGGATGAGCACTCCCCGCGTGACTCCTTTTGTTTCCCCTTTTAGAAAGTTAAAATACAAGGAGGGGAGGGTTTCTAGCCCCCCGCTCCCGTCCCCTTTAGTCGCCTTCTACGACATGTGAGGAATGCGTGGGAAGTATTCTTTCTCCCCTATCCCCAGGTAATAACAAATATACAAATTATAATCTGAACACAAGTTGGGTGCTTTGGCAGGCTAGCCACAGAAACATTAATGCTAATTAAACTTGAAATTTACATCTACTCATAAATACTGCTCTCTTTCCTTCAGGAAATAATGCCTATACCCTTATCCTTTGGTATAACAATTAATAATGGACAGATGACAACAATAAAGTCAAATACAATCTAATTATAAACAGAAATGGGTGTGCACATCTAGCCACCTACCAGGCAAGAGTGAATGTATGTTCCAGCAATATAGCTCTGGCTCCCAAAATTACTGAACATCACGAGCATTTCTTTGTACAGAAAAGTAATTACTATAAATTTTACAATACTTTAGTGATAATTTACATAAAAATATCAATCACATAATAAAAGAATAGATTTCCATCATTCTCAATCCATAAGAGAAAACATAATGATATATCAAAGAATACTACCCAAAACAAAGAAAAAAGTTTCTTTTGAAGATATGATAAAGGAAATATTCATTCATTCATATTATCTATACTTTGTTGCTGTCTCATGCATTAACGAGGTAGCGCAAGAAAACAGATGAAAGAATGGCCCACCCCACCCACATACATATGTATATACATACACATCCATCCATGCACATATACATACCTATACATATATATACATACACAGACATATACATATATGCACATGTACATAATTCATACTTACTGCCTTTATTCATTCCTGTCACCACCCCACCACACATGAAATGACACCCCCCCACCCCTCCCCCCGCACGCACGCAAGGCAGCGCTAGGAAAAGACAAAAAAAGGCCACATTCGTTCACACTCAGTCTCTAGCTGTCATGTATAATACACCGAAACCACAGCCCCTTTCCACATCCAGGCCCAACAAAACTTTCCATGGTTTACCCCAGATGCTTCACATGCCCTGGTTCAGTCCATTGACAGCAAGTTGACCGCGGTATACCACATCGTTCCAATTCACTCTATTCCTTGCATGTCTTTCACCCTCCTGTATGTTCAGGCCCCGATCGCTCAAAATCTTTTTCACTCCATCCTTCCACCTCCAATTTGGTCTCCCACTTCTCGTTCCCTCCACCCCTGACACATATATCCTCTGTCAATATTTCCTCACTCACTCTCTCAATGTGACCAAACCATTTCAATACGCCATCTTCTGCTCTCTCAATCAAACTCTTTTAATTACCACACATCTCTCTTACCCTTTCATTACTTACTCGATCAAACCACTTCACACCACATATTGTCCTCAAACATCTCATTTCCAACACATCCACCCTCCTTCGAACAACCCTATCTATAGCCCACGCCTCGCAACCATGTAACATTGTTGAAACAATCCCATATTTGCATCCAAGATAATGTTCTCACCTTCCACACATCCTTCAACGCTCCAGAGCCTTCGCCCCCTCCCCTACCCTGTGACTCACTTCTGCTTCCATGGTTCCATCTGCTGCCAAATCCACTTCCGGATATCTAAAACACTTCACTTCCTGCAGTTTTTCTCCATTAAAACTTGCCTCCCAACTGACTTGTCCCTCAACCCTACTGTACCTAATAACCTTACTCTTATTCACATTTACTCTCAGCTTTCTTCTTTCACACACTTTACCAAACTCAGTCACCAGCTTCTGCAGTTTCTCACATGAATCAGCCACCAGTGCTGTATCATCAGCGAACAACAACTGACTCACTTCCCTAGCCCTCTCATCCACAACAGCCTGCATACTTGCCCCTCTCTCCAAAACTCTTGCATTCATCTCCCTAACAACCCCATCCACAAACAAATTAAACGACCATGGAGACATCACACACCCCTGCCACAAACCAACATTCAGTGGGAACCAATCACTTTCCTCTCTTCTTACTCAAACACATGCCTTACATCCCTGATAAACACTTTTCACTACTTCTAGCAACTTGCCTCCTGCACCATATACTCTTAATACCTTCCACATAGCATCTCTATCAACTCCTATCACATGCTTTCTCCAGATCCATAAATGCTACATACAAATCCATTTGTTTTTCTAAGTATTTCTCACATACATTCTTCAAAGCAAACACCGGATCCACACATCCTCTACCACTTCTGAAACCACACTGCTGTTCCCCAATTTGATGCTCTTTACATGCCTACATGCCTTCACCCTCTCAATCAGTACCCTCCCATATAATTTCCCAGGAATAATCAACAAACTTATACCTCTGTAGTTTGAACACTCATCTTTATCCCCTTTGCCTTTGTACAATGGCACTATGCATGCATTCTGCCAATCCTCAGGCACTTCACCATGAGGCATACATACATTGAATATCCTCAACAACCAGTCAATAACATAGTCACCCCCTTTTTTAATAAATTCCACTGCATTACCATCCAAACCTGCCGCCTTGCTGGCTTTCATCTTCCGCAAAGCTTTCACTACCTCCTCTCTCTTTACCAAACCATTCTCCCTGACCCTCTCACTTCGCACACCACCTCGACCAAAACATCCATATCTGCCACTCTATCATCTAACACATTCAACAAACCTTCAAAATACTCACAATACCACTACTTGTCATTCTTTTATATCTTACAAATGCCAGGTCATCACCCTGGAAAGATTTTGGGGAATCTTCTGTAGTTGGCTTTGACATATCCAAAAGCATCCAAAGCTTTTGACAGGGTCTGGCATTGGGGTCTAATTTCTAAGCTCACCACTTTTGGCTTTCCATTGACTTTGCTCTGCTTGATCTATATCCTTGATTGTTGATGGTTCAGCCTCTCCCACTTTCTTCTTCAGCAGTGGTGTCCCTCAAAGTTCTGTTCTGTTTTCTATACTTTTCCTTTTATCAATGATTTCCTTTCTTCTACAAAATACCAAATGCACTAATATGCTGATGACTGAACAATACATTTCCCCCATATCCTTGAAATCTGCTCCTTCATCCCTCACTTGACCTATATCTCAACACAACTTCCAAAATAAACTCCAACTTAGACAGGATCCTCAGTCAGGAAGATGAAATCAGATTAATTTTAATGCCTCCAAGACCAAGTTTCTGCCCATCTCTGTATCAAAAAGTTCCAACAACTTTCCACTGATGGATCTGTAATTCCATCTTCTGGCTCAATGAACATACTTGGTATTACTATGACATCCACACTATCTTGGAAACCTCACATTATGAAAATAGCTGTCTTCCTCTAAAAAACTGGGAGTCCTGTTTACATGGCAAATTTTCTTTGCTTTTAACCAGTTGCTCCATATATGCAACAGTCTGATCCATCCTTGTATGGAGTACTGCTTTTACATCTAGGGTGATTCTAGCTCTGCATCCATACTTGTCAGAGTTAAAAGCATTCTGACTTATTAACTCTCCTAAGATAACAAAAACTTGACTTACCCTAAGCCATAATGTAGCATCACTTTCCGTCTTCTATTGGTATTACTTTGGTTTTTGTTCCCAAGAGCTGGCTGCTTGTGTGCCCCCACCATTAACTATACCATAATATACCGAGCAAGCTACTGTGTCATATGATTACAGTGTGGCTGTTGGCAACTGATGCATAGACCATTGGTCTATGATCTGGCACTTTTGAAAAGACAGATTTTTCATTTCCTCCAAAATTCCCATATATTTTCCCGTCTCTCCTTTTCACCTTTAATCTACCTCTTTATACTTTAATCAAGGCCGGCATTGAAGTGGATTTTTGTACAAGGCTGGTGCCTCCAAAAGAAAGAAAAAATACCAGAATTACAGAGCTACATGTCTATAGAGTATATCTGGTACAGTTTATGGGAGAAAAGTGACTGAGAAGGTGGTGACATGGACAAGGGTGGAGTGGCTTCAGGAGGGATAGTAAATGAAAAGATCACATGTTTACTTTGAAGGATCAGGTGTTTGCTCTGAAGAACTTTTTTGTTAAGTTATTAATATCATTATCATACTTTGTCGCTGTCTCCTGTGTTAGTGAGGTAGCGCAAGGAAACAGATGAAAGAATGGCCCAACCCACCCACATACACATGTATACACGTCTACACACGTACATATACATATATATATATACATAAACAAACATATACACATATATGTATATATATTATTTTTCTTTTTTTTTTTTCATACTATTCGCTATTTCCCTCGATAGCGAGGTAGCGTTAAGAACAGAGGACTGGGCCTTTGAGGGAATATCCTCACCTGGACCTCTTCTCTGTTCCTTCTTTTGGAGAAAAAAAAAAAAAAAAAAAAAAAAATGTACATAATTCATACTTGCTGCCTTTAGTCATTTCTGTCGCCACCCCACCACACACGAAATGACATCCCCTCCCCCCACATGCACGCGAGGTATCGCTAGGAAAAGACGACAAAGGCCACATTTGTTCACACTCAGTCTCTAGCTGTCATGTATAATGCACCAAAACCACAGCTCCCTTTCCACATCCAGGCCCAACAAAACTTTCCATGGTTTTCCCTAGACGTTTCACATGCCCTGGTTCAATCCATTGACAGCATGTCGACCCCAATATAACACATCGTTCCAATTCACTATATTCCTTGCACACCTTTCACCCTCCTGCATGTTCAGGCTCCAATCACTCAAAATCTTTTTCACTGCATCCTTCCACCACCAATTTGGTCTCCTACTTCTCCTCGTACCCTCCACCTTTAACACATATACCTCTTTGTCAATCTTTCCACACTCATTCTGTCCATGTGACCAAACCATTTCAAAACACCCTCTTCTGCTCTCTCAACCACACTCTTTTTATTACTACAAATCTCTCTTACTCTTTCATTACTTACTCGATCAAACCACCTCACACCACATATTGTCCTCAAACATCTCATTTCCAACACATCCACCCTCCTCCACACAACCCTATCTATAGCCCACGCCTCGCAACCATACAACATTGTCGGAACCACAATTCCTTCAAACAAACCCATTTTTTTTTGTTAGGTATATGGAGGAAAAAAGTGAAATTTATGTGGCTTTTATGGGTCTTAAGAGAGAATGTGATATGACTGACAAAGATGCCTTGCAAGTGCTATCAAAGTATGGGGTAAATGGAGTTACTAAATATTTCTTATTTTTCATGCTTTATTGTAGTTTCCTGTGTTAGAGAGGTAGTGCTAGGAATTGCTACAGAAAGACTACATTTGCTCACATCCATTCTCTAGCTGTCATGTGTACTATACCAAGTGAGGGATTTTTACCAGGAGAGTAAGGAAAGTGTGCAAGCAGGAAGGAAGGGGAACTAGAGCTTCTTACTGAAAGTGCGATGACACCATGGTTGTTTAATCTTTATTTTTCTCTGAAAAAGGTGGTGAGGGAGGTAAATACAAAGATCTTAGAATGAAGGTAGATCTACAGTAAACTGATGGCTGGAAGGCAAGGGAAATGTCCACTGTTATTTGCAGATAACACAGCTCCAAAGGCAAACTCCAGAGAGAATTTCTAAAAACAGGTGAAAGTTAGGGAAGAGTGTGAAAGTAGAAAGATGAGAATGAATGCGAACCAAATAAGGTAACAAGGTGTAGCAGGTGGATGAATCCGGATTATTTGCTAGTAAAATCGAATGGGGAAGACTTGGATGAAGTGAAGTGCTTTAGGTACCTGGAGCTAGACTTAAGTGTCAAATGGAATCACAGGGACTGAAGCGAGTCTCAAGTGTCAAATGGAGTCACAGGGACTGAAGCGAGTCATTGGGTGGGTACACTGAGGAGTATATTGGAGAGGTCAGTGTCTCTCAGGGAAAAGATGGGCATATCTGAACGTACATCAGTGTACTGTACGGATGCAGGTTTACTATATTCATTATGTATTTGGATTTTACGGTATTATTTTCAGAGAATATGAGAAAAAAAAAAAAGGTCACCTTCCATGTCTTTCAAGTAGCAAAATCATTTATTAATGCAATGAAATCAAGGCTCTTGAAAATATCATACTTAAGTCTCTTCAAACAACCAGTTAAGTCTGCTTTGTATTGAGAAAAACTTTATCACCTCAAAGATATGCCTACCATGCTTTTTTGGTAGCAGTCATGTATCATTCCAGTGACACTTCAAGGTGATGCAAAATATCATACTAATTACTCATGAAACAATCAATTAAGTCTGCTTTATGTCACTGTAGTACACGGTTCATTTCTGAAGAATTCAGCTTATAAAAAGACCTTTCATAACTACAATTACTAATCTTCAATATTTGGAAATAATGCTTTTATATTCATATCATATATAAAACTGTACAGTTGCAGACATAAATTTCTCAATAGTCTCTAGTGAACATTATCAATATCAGGCTATTCAGATATCGTAAACATGTAGTATAAAAACTTTTTTTTTTCAAAGTTGAAGGCTCCAGTCATCCACATCAAGGCCAGGCCGTACTTGACATACAGAAAGCTTAATGAAAGGGAAAGTATATATAAATTTTGGCAAAATGAAAAACTTGTCTTTTAAAATGTGGCAGGTCATAGCCATTGAGAAAGGTATGAGAGGATTGAGAGTTCCAAGGTTTTAAGGTGTAAGGAAAGAAACAGCTATCAAAATGGCCCCTCCTGGAGTTGCCAATGGTCACACAATAATCATGTGATGCAGCAGCTCACCAAGTACTGCATGATCTAGCTTGAGTGTGTGTGTCTCTGTGTGCTGGGGGGGGGGGGAGAGAGAGAGAGAGAGAGAGAGAGAGAGAGAGAGAGAGAGAGAGAGAGAGAGAGAGAGAGAGAGAGAGAGAGAGTCTGCTCTCAAGAACAAAAACCATACTAATACCAATAGGAGAGGAGAAATTAATCAACATTGTGACTGAGATTAAGTGGGTCATGTTCAGAAGTTAGCATGGGAGATTTGATAAGGCACATTGCTTTCGACTCAACTCTGTCAAGTAAAAATACAGAGCTAGAATCTCTCAAGATGCGAGAGCAATACTTCATACAAGGATAGACCAATCCTTTTCATAAATGGAGCAACTCTTCAGAGAAAAAAAAAATTCAATATCTAAACAGGGCTCCTAATTTCTTAAGAGGCAGACTTAGCTATTTCTGTAAAGTTGGATTTCTGAGATAAGGATTTTAGAGTAATACCAAGTATATTCATTGAGTCAAGAGGTGAAATTATAAAATCATCAAAGGAGAGAAGGATAGTCTTGAGGAATTTTCAATAGTGAGAAGGGGAGAAACTTGGTCTTGGAGGCATTAAATTTAACTAGATTTCATTAGCCTCATTGAGAAATCTTGACCTAGTCTGATTTATCAAAAAATTGTGTCCAAATGAGAAGGAGCAGATCTGAACGATGTGGAGGAATGAAGCATTGAGTCATCAGTGTAGGAGTACATTGGGTTATTTGTAGAAGAATGGAAGAAGTTGATAAAAAGGGGACTAAGATGCTGGAGACAGGATAGAACCTTGAGGGAAAGAGACTGGGCCACCAACAACCAGAGACAGATTGGTTGGAGAGGAAGCTAGATATAAGAAGGCAAAGTGAGGAAATGAAGCCAAAAGATCAATGAAAGGAAGTTAGATATAAATGAGCAAAGTGAGGGAAGGAAGCTAGAATCTCTCAGGTAAGATGACCAGGTTTAGATTAGAAAGAATATTACCAGAGGAGCTCACCTTATGGAAGCCACAATGGTGACCAGAGATATAGGAGTTGAGGAGTGATTCAAAGACTTTGGAAAATGTAAACATCAAAGCAATAGGAAGATAGAGGGGTTAGAAGATTCACCCACCCTTCTTTGGGATGAGTTATTGCACTTCCTTTGAATAAAGGAAGTGCTTTGTCTCACTGATCATGTACTTGCAATGATTACAGGTAGTGGTAAATACTAAACAGGAGTCAAAGGAGAGTTTTCCAAGCCTAATATGCCTGAATGGCCTCAGAACAGGAACAGTTGAACCCTGGATTGGAAGAGAAAAAAATTGCTTCCATTCCCAAAATAACCTCTGCTATGCAACTGGCAGAGTCACAAACATCACCATAAAAGAGACAGTAATTTACCCAAAGAAAGTAAGACAAGAATTTTTATAAGTTATTCCAGTCAGCTTTGTTAAGGTGCCAATATTCACGTTTAGAAGAGGCTGCTGGGGGGTGATGTGCATTTATAGAGTGTGCAAAATTCCATAGATACAGCACAAAGGATTAGAGATGAAAAACAGATCTAGAATTTTAAGAGTGGTAACAGCAGTCATGAAAATAGGTGGGGTGGGAGATAATTTGCTCTAGATCACTGAGAATGGACAATGTGAGGGCTTCAATCTCCCCACCATCCTTACAGGAGGAATTCAACCATACCCTATGGAGAATTTCTAAATCACATGAGAAGAGGGTCTTGGCTTGTGGCTGAGAGGATGCCATAGTGTTATGGCAAGAGTTTAGCTAGACAAAGAAGGATACAAAATTTGTAGAATTAGGAGAGCAGAAGGCAAAACAAAGGAAAAGTGTGATAATTGGGGGAAAGACCTTCAGCCAGGGCCTCAAGGTCCTTGAGGCCTGCAATATGTGTGTTGATGTGGGAATAAGCACAGACACCACAATCATGAGTGGAGATTATAGTTGGATATGAGAAAGGAACTAGTGACAACATAACTAGAAAACTGGGTTTAAGAGAGAAGTGGTACTAGACAGATGGTGTTCAGCACAAATGAAGTTACTTAAGAAACCATAAATGTTGGTACACTGAACAGGAAAAAGAGGCAAGTCTATCATAGTGGCTAAGGTCATGGGAGGGACTAGTACCAATATTGTCCAAGCCCTCCCTCTCATTGGTAGTAGTTAAGGAGGAACACAGAAACTCTTGGCAACCTATGATGCTGGAGACCAGGGACCCTAGGTCTGTTGGACTCTTATCAATATTACATTAAAAAATGATGGTGAAGCTAGTTAATGGTAAGAGAACTTTACTGAAAAAAATAAGAGACGTCTGAAATGTATGGCACTTGTAAGGAAAAGATGGCAGGATTAACCCATAAGTTCCATTTTGATGAGACAGAAAGTACAATCAGCAATCCTAATATGGAAGGTGTAAGATGGTTCCGGGTACCTCTTTAATATTCCTGAGTCAGGACAGTAGTACCACCCTAAGTGGCTGCTGTCAACAGCCTACTACCTAAGGGATTGCTCCAAGGGCAGGAGACGCGATACTTTCCTTAGATTAGCTTACGTACTGGGAGAAGTCAATGCACCACCACCTGAGCCCTCCCTCTTGCTGGCAGCAGAGTCCCCAAAAGGAAGTGTGGTCAAAGGAGTATACCTTAAATTTGCGTGGGTCAAAGGAGGGGCCATTACTCGACAACCTGAGCCCTACCTCTCAATGGTAGCGTAGTCACTATGTTCGTTATTCTTACTCAGTTTCACATTACTACATAGTCTTTCATAGGGTAGTTTTACCCAATAGATGCAAAAGTGGACACAGTTTTCGAGATTCAGGCATCTTGATATCGACAATTAGGTGTTGAGACATTTCATTATTAAAATAATCATTATTATCAAACAATCCTGGGACATCTGGGTTAAGTTATAAAATTCTACCTCATTATTTATCAGATCACATCTGAAAACATCAGTCCCCACCCTAGACAAGCAGCCAGAAACCTAGAGAATCTTACCCAGATAATGATTTAGAGGCCTGGCTTCTCACTGCATTTGTTGGATGTGAGAAATCTGCAAGTAGTACAGTGTAGACAAAAAAACCTTGTCTATCCCCCATATATTTCCAAAAGCGATGTCATCCTTACATTCTAGTACTTTGCTATCTCTCCTGTAGCCTTGATTACCATCTGCAGACATCTGGACATGGAACTGGCAAGGTTCCAAAAGTATTCAAGTCCATGTTTTGGGTCCATAGGGTCTTGATCTCTTGAATGAGAGGCAAGGCACTGATGATGTGTGGCAGAAAGCATGCTTGACTTTCATCTGGTTCCAGCAGTCCCCGAGTTAAGGTCTGTTTCCAAGCCACTCCAGATGAATTTTTTTCTATGATAACAAATTCATTGCATTTCTACCCTTATGGCAGGGGGGACACTATCCTGCATAACCACACCCATGAACCTTTTAAAAAGGAAGCATCTTAATGTAATGCCCTCACTAACTGAAGTGTTTTAAGGTAAGAAGTACTATCCACCTCTACCCACAGCACCACTACAGCAACCCCAGATCAACTAAGTATTTCACAATTTTCATTACGAAATGAGTCATGCTAGCTAGCACCCTTCCACCTCCTCACCCTCCCCAACCTTGACTGCACACACTTGAAAGAACTTTCATCAGAAAAGACCACTTTACTCCACAATTGCACACTCTAGGCCTTGTATTTCTTTGCAAATGCAAGCCATTTGTGTTTTGATACCTTAGTACAAGAGTTTGGCAGCTGGTTTGCAGAGGGAATGTGAAGGTCCTTTTGAAGGCAATGTTGAATGGTTCTTTGCTGGACTTTTCCTAGAAAATATGTGTGACTTTTTTTGTGTTCAGCTGCTGCAATGCATACTTCTTTAAATACTTCTTGTCTTATGAGATTAACTGTAGATCTAGGAGTCTTTCTTGCATGACCAGGGATAGGTTTTGGTAATGGGATAACACTGTTAGAAAGGTCACAAGCACTGGCAAGAAGCAACCTGATTACACATTCTGAACACTCAGTGTGCCGAGAAACCTAATGTGTATCCACATTTTCTTGCTTCCAAGGGAAGAATTTGGGCTTTCTCCTCCTTTGAAAAGTAAAATCCTACCATCTTGAAGCACAGGTGGAAGAAATACAGCACCCAGAAGTGAAATTCCAAAAATGAAGTGGCAGCCAGGAAGAGTTAAAGAAAGAACATCTTTTCCTAAAGACAGCCTAAGGCACATTGAGGTGAGATGCTGGTGCTCACACCATTGTAAACACATCTCAGAGATCAGATGTACAATGATTTCACCATGAGAGTGTCACATACTTGTGCCCACAATGAACTTTAGCCATGTATCACCTTTGAAAGTACATAGGGGGCAGGCAAAGTTTTTAACAGACACTGTATTTTTCAAGTTAGAATAAGCATAGTATGCCTTAATCTTTAAAAGATGTAGTGATTGGCTGACAAGAATGCTTTCTTATGCTGTTATTTCAAGTTAAAAACAAAACTATGGGTGCAAAAATTATTATTTTTATTTTGCTTTGTCGCTGTCTCCCGCGTTAGCGAGGTAGCGCAAGGAAACAGATGAAAGAATGGCCCAACCCACCCACATACACATGTATATACATACACGTCGACACACACAAATATACATATCTATACATCTCAACATATACATATATATATACACACAGACATATACATATATACACATGTACATAATTCATACTGTCTGCCTTTATTCATTCCCATCGCCACCTTGCCACACATGGAAATAAAAGTCCCCTCCCCCCTCATGTGTGCGAGGTAGCGCTAGGAAAAGACAACAAAGGCCACATTCGTTCACACTCAGTCTCTAGCTGTCATGTAATAATGCACCGAAACCAGAGCTCCCTTTCCACATCCAGGCCCCACAGAACTTTCCATGGTTTACCCCAGATGCTTCACATGCCCTGGTTCAATCCACTGACAGCACGTCGACCCCAGTACACCACATCGTTCCAATTCACTCTATTCCTTGCACGCCTTTCACCTTCCTACATGTTCAGGCCCCGATCACTCAAATTCTTTTTCACTCCATCTTTCCACCTCCAATTTGGTCTCCCACTTCTCCTCGTTCCCTCCACCTCTGACACATATATCCTCTTGGTCAATCTTTCTTCACTCATTCTCTCCATGTGCCCAAACCATTTCAAAACACCCTCTTCTGCTCTCTCAACCACACTCTTTTTATTTCTACACATCTCTCTTTCACTATTACTTACTCGATCAAACCACCTCACATCACATACTGTCCTCAAACATCTCATTTCCAGCACATCCACCCTCCTGCACACAACTCTATCCATAGCCCACATTACAACATTGTTGGAACCACTATTCCTTCAAACATACCCATTTTTGCTTTCCGAGATAATGTTCTCGACTTCCACACATTATTCAAGGCTCCCAGGATTTTTGCCCCCTCCCCCACCCTATGATTCACTTCCGCTTCCATGGTTCCATCCGCTGCCAGATCCACTCCCAGATATCTAAAACACTTTATTTCCTCCAGTTTTTCTCCATTCAAACTTACCTCCCAATTGACTTGACCCTCAACCCTACTGTACCTAATAACCTTACTCTTATTGACATTTACTCTTAACTTTCTTCTTTCACACACTTTACTAAACTCAGTCACCAGCTTCTGCAGTTTCTCACATGAATCAGCCACCAGCGCTGTAACATCAGCGAACAACAACTGACTCACTTCCCATGCTCTCTCATCCACAACAGACTGCATACTTGCCCCTCTTTCCAAAACTCTTGCATTCACCTCCCTAACAACCCCATCCATACACAAATTAAACAACCATGGAGACATCACACACCCCTGCCGCAAACCTACATCCACTGAGAACCAATCACTTTCCTCTCTTCCTACACGTAAACATGCCTTACATCCTCAATAAAAACTTTTCACTGCTTCTAACAACTTGCCTCCCACACCATATATTCTTAATACCTTCCACAGAGCATCTCTATCAACTCTATCATATGCCTTCTCCAGATCCATAAATGCTACATACAAATCCATTTGCTTTTCTAAGTATTTCTCACATACATTCTTCAAAGCAAACACCTGATCCACACATCCTCAACCACTTCTGAAACCACACTGCTCTTCCCCAATCTGATGCTCTGTACATGCCTTCACCCTCTTAATCAATACCCTCCGATATAATTTCCCAGGAATACTCAACAAACTTATACCTCTGTAATTAGAGCACTCACTCTTCTCCCCTTTGCCTTTGTACAATGGCACTATGCAAGCATTCCGCCAATCCTCAGGCACCTCACCATGAGTCATACATACATTAAATAACCTTACCAATTAGTCAACAATACAGTCACCACTTTTTTTAATAAATTCCACTGCAATACCACCCAAACCCACTGCCTTGCTGGCTTTCATCTTTTACTACCTCTTCTCTGTTTACCAAATCATTCTCCCTAACCCTCTCACTTTGCACACCACCTTGACCAAAACACCCTATATCTGCCACTCTATCATCAAACATATTCAACAAACCTTCAAAATACTCACTCCATCTCCTTCTCACATCACCACTACTTTTTATCACACCCCCATTTGCCCCCTTCACTGAAGTTCCCATTTGCTCCCTCGTCATATGCACTTTATTTACCTCCTTCCAAAACATCTTTATATTCTCCCTAAAATTTAATGATACTCGCTCACCCCAACTCTCATTTGCCCTCTTTTTCACCTCTTGCACCTTTCTCTTGACCTCCTGCCTCTTTCTTTTATACATCTCCTAATCATTTGCATTTTTTCCCTGCAAAAATCGTCCAAATGCCTCTCTCTTCTCTTTCACTAATAATCTTACTTCTTCATCCCACCACTCACTACCTTTTCTAATCAACCCACCTCCCACGCTTCTCATGCCACAAGCATCTTTTGCGCAAGCCATCACTGCTTCCCTAAATACATCCCATTCCTCCCCCACTCCCCTTACCTCCTTTGTTCTCACCTTTTTCCATTCTGTACTCAGTCTCTCCTGGCACTTCCTCACACAAATCTCCTTCCCAAGCTTACTTACTCTCACCACTCTCTTCACCCCAACAGTCTCTCTTCTTTTCTGAAAACCCCTACAAATCTTCACCTTTGCCTCCAGAAGATAATGATCAGACATCCCTCCAGTTGCACCTCTCAGCACATTAACATCCAAAAGTCTCTCTTTCGCACACCTATCAATTAACACGTAATCCAATAATGCTCTCTGGCCATCTCTCCTACTTACATACGTATACTTATGTATATCTTGCTTTTTAAACCAGGTATTCCCAATCACCAGTCCTTTTTCAGCACATAAATCCACAAGCTCTTCACCATTTCCATTTACAACACTGAACACCCCATGCATACCAATTATTCCCTCAACTACTTACCTTTGCATTCAAATCACCCATCACCCATCAAATTATATTTTTCAAATCAAACCAAAAATGACAAATTAATGCAAAAGTTACCTGATAAATTGAAGAACCCAAATGTTTTCAAGGTTGTCATCAAAATATATTAGACACCTGATAAACTTTAGCCATGTATCACCTTTGAAAGTATATCAGACACCTTATCTGTTGTGGAACTGATTTGACAGAGGGTAAATTATATATTTGAACTACAGTTTATGTGATCCTGTAAAAAATGACAAATCAGTGAAAGATACAGATAACTGAAACCACATTTTTTGCATATCAGAGTAAATATTCCTGTACTTCACTGATACTGAGGAACTGAAGATATCACGATTGTTGTTACCAATGAATAACGATTGCTAGACTTTGAAATGCTGGACCATCATATTCATTATAGATTTTTTTTTTTTTTTTTTTTTTTTTATACTTTGTCGCTGTCTCCCGCGTTTGCGAGGTAGCGCAAGGAAACAGACGAAAGAAATGGCCCAACCCCCCCCCCCCCCATACACATGTACATACACACGTCCACACACGCAAATATACATACCTACACAGCTTTCCATGGTTCACCCCAGACGCTTCACATGCCTTGCTTCAATCCACTGACAGCACGTCAACCCCTGTATACCACATGACTCCAATTCACTCTATTTCTTGCCCTCCTTTCACCCTCCTGCATGTTCAGGCCCCGATCACACAAAATCTTTTTCACTCCATCTCTCCACCTCCAATTTGGTCTCCCTCTTCTCCTCGTTCCCTCCACCTCCGACACATATATCCTCTTGGTCAATCTCTCCTCACTCATTCTCTCCATGTGCCCAAACCATTTCAAAACACCCTCTTCTGCTCTCTCAACCACGCTCTTTTTATTTCCACACATCTCTCTTACCCTTACGTTACTTACTCGCTCAAACCACCTCACACCACACATTGTCCTCAAACATCTCATTTCCAGCACATCCATCCTCCTGCGCACATCTCTATCCATAGCCCACGCCTCGCAACCATACAGCATTGTTGGAACCACTATTCCCTCAAACATACCCATTTTTGCTTTCCGAGATATGGGTCGACCATATATAATTCAAGAACAATTCAAATTTCCTTGTCGAATATGTAGTTTCACAATTTTAACCCATGTAATTTGTGGAGTGACAGTATCATAACCGACGAGGTTAGGAGGTGCTGCTACTGTGGTAGGCTCAAAATTCGGAAAAATCTTAAATTTCAGTACCTTGAGGGAATACCCTAGTTTTCTAGAGTATTAAAGGCTCAACATGTATGCTAATATCCTTTTACCCTTCATTGTACATGAGCACTTCTTTTAAAGTGTTTTCTTATTCCTAATTTCTTTAAGGCATGTCTTATAGAGGCAGGACAGGAGTATATCAAGCCCTTCCATTTTCAAAATGCCTTCAAAAGAAAATAAAATTTGATTGTTTAATGGAATGGCTCTTTAAAAGATTGAAAATACATTTGCCTTATGCAAATTGTTTTACACACAAACACACAAAAAGTTTCATTAAAATGACAATGTCTCATCAAAATAGGACTACTGGGCTTGTACTGCCATCTCTTTACAAGCAACACAAACCTCACTTAGTTTCTCTGAAAATTCCTCTTGCCATCTCCTGTCCACACAATGGCTTTTTAAATATAATCATGACACAGTAAAAACCTATGGCCTCTAGTCCCCAATAAAATGGGGTGCTAAGAATCTCTGGGTTTCTGCCTGACTACTGTCAACGAAAGGGATGGCTCAGACAGTAGTAGTGCTGGCCACTTCTACGAGCTCTCCCTCTCTGACAGACCTGTTTTTTCTGTTCACAAGAACAATATTCATGGTATCTCTGGTAACCTCTTTTCTGTTGGACACCATTTGTCTAGTACCTATCATAATATCTTACTTCTCTCTGAGACCCAATTGTCTAATGATGTTCGCTAATCCTGTTTTCATATTCAACTATAATCTTTACTCACAATTCAGGTTTAAAGGTGGTGTCTGTGCTTATTCCAACATCAGCACACCTATTACACACTTTGAAGATCTTGAGTCCCTAAACTTTGATATTATTTGGCTCAAGGTCTGTTTCCCAACTACCACACTTTCCTTTTGTTTTGCCTACAGCTCTCCTAATTCTACAAATTTTATCTTTCTTCGACTGTCTAAACTTTTGCCTCGATACCCGCAAACCAAGATCCTCAACTTAGGGGATTTCAACATCAAATGCAGGGAATGCTTGCATTCCTCCCATATGGATGGTGGGGGAATGAAGCCCTCACTCTCTCCATACTCAATGATTCTGAGCAAAGTATCTTCCACTCCAACCATATTCTTGGTCGCTATGACCACTCTCCTAACATTCTTGAGTTGTTCATCACCTCTAATCCTTTGCGCTTGTGACAACACAATCTTGCCTCCAATTGGTTCGTCTGACCACACTTTCATATGAATGTATCTGTTTTAGCAGCATCTCCCACTCCAGCAGTCCCTTCTAAACATAAATATTGGCACTTTTACAAGCATGACCGGAAAAACTTATGTAAATTCTTTTCTGAACTTCCATAGGTAAATTGCTATCTCTTATGAGATCATACTTCTGTCTTCACCAAAATCATAGCAAAGGTTATTGTTGCAGAAATGGAAGCTTTTATTCATTTTCCTCAAGAAAGGCCTCTTCTTTCAATCCAAGGTTCACCCATTCCTGTTCTGAGGATATTCAGGCAACTGATCAAATATACCAGGCTAGGAAAAACTTTCCTTCCTCATATTTCCATTCCACATTATCACTCCCCATTTGTTATCCATGAGGCAAAGTGTTCCTTAATTCAAAGGAGGAGGGATAACCTCTCCTCATCATTGACTGATAGGTCTTTCTGGTCTTCAGTTAAGGCCATCATAAACAACTTATCACTTTACCTTTCCCTCACTTTTCTCCTGTAAACAAAGTAAATCTCTTTGGTTCCCATTTCTCTTCTACTTTACCTCGAATGACTCTAACATTCCTTCTCCCCCTGGTGCTCCTCACGATAATCCCATGCCCCTTCCTGTAATCTCTTTTTGAACTGCCTGAAAAGCACTTTTTTTTTGTCTAGACACAAGTAAGTCTGTTTCCATACCTGAGTACTGAAAGAGTGTGCATCTGAACCTGCAGCTGTGCTCACCAGTCTGTTCCATTTCTGTTTATAGACCAGAACTTTTCCTTCTTCTTGGAAGTGTGTTGGTACATCCCATCCCTAAAAAGGATGACTCTTCTAACACCTCTAACTCTCGTCCTGTTGCTTTGACATTTATCATTTCCAACATCTTTGAATCCCTCCTCAGCTCCCATATCCCCAGACATTTTCTATCTCACGGCCTTATCTTTGATCATCAGCACTGCTTCCATTAGGTGACATCCACTAGTGATATTCTTTCCATTCTTCCTAATATCTAGTTAATTATCAGAGAGATTTTGGGGAATCCTATGAGCTGCCCTGGACATATCACAGCTTTTATCAAGTTATTGGAGTCTCATTTCTAAGCTCCCCTCTTTTGCCTTCCCTTCCTCACTTTGTTACCTCATACCTAGCTTCCTCTCAGGCCACTCTATCTCTGTGGTTCATGATAGATAAGCTCCTTACTTTTTCACTATCAACCTGCATGTGTTTCTCAAGGTCCTGTGCTGTCTCCTACACTTTTCCTCCTTTTTATTAATGTTTTCCTTTCTTCCACAAATGCACTCATATGCTGATGAATTAATGCTGCATTTCTCCGCATCCTTCAATTCTGCTGCTTCTTACGTCACTTAATCTGCATCTCCTCTCGACACATCATCCTTAATAAACCCAGACTTGGACAGGATGTATAAGTGGAGTACACGAAATCTGGTCAAGTTCAATGCCTTCAAAACCTAGTTTCTACCCAGATCTTCACCGAAAATTCCTCACAATTTTCTTCTCATCTTTGACAGTTCTGTAATTCCACCTCTTGACTTAATGAACATACTTGGTATTACTGTAACATTCACTCTATCTTCAATACCCCACATTATGGAAACAACTAAGTCTGCCACCAAGAGACTGATCCATCCTTGTATAAAGGACTGCTCTTACTTCTGGGGTGGTTCTAGGTCTGCATCCTTACTTGGCAGAGGTGAGTTGAAAGCAGTCCAACTTACAAACTCTCCCAGGCTAACTTCAAAACTTGACCTGCTTGCATTATGCCACAAAGTTGGTTAACTTTCCCCTCTTCTATAGGTCTTACTTTGTTGGTGTAACTGTACAAAAGTGCATGAATTACTACTTTGGTAAGTTAAAAAAAAAAAAAGGTGGTTTCAAGTGTCTCTATCTTTAACTGATTCCTTTTTTATTACAGTAACATATATACTGGGGCTCAAATATATATCTCCTCCTCTATCAAATCATTTCCACGGCTGGTTAGGTGTATGATGTCAAATTCTTTCTTCATTCATTTGCAATATATTCAGTTAACTTTTGCACTGATTTCTCATTTTTGGTTTGATCTAAGAAATATAATTTGATAATTTCTGCATCGATAAGTTTGTTTTCTACAGGACATAAAACACAATATTAAGAAGCATTCTTGTTAGCCAATTATCACATTAGTTATAACTGAAAACATGCTGTGCTCATTTTTTCACAAAAAATTCTATATACCACATGTTTACTACAACTGAGTTTCCAGATATTGATACTGTTCCCCACACACTCTAAAGAAATTCATGTCCACATTAACTTTTCCAAAATGCAATTTTTTTTTCATCTAGAAACACTTGAGCAACTTTCCAGAATTGAACAGCCTAATCATCTAGACAATCCTCTAATCTAAAAAGTAATTCTTAATTGGATTCAGTACAGTTTTAAAAAATTCATCTGGTTAATTTATCCAGCTGACCTAAAATGTCAAATCTTTCAATAATTTTACAATATACATGAATTCATTTACAGTGGTTCTGAAGCAAAATGTCAATTACATGTAGGAAGCTGTCAACTCTAAACTTTTATCTTTACGAGTCCATTGGACACCAGATACCTGTCCATAATCAAGTGGATTCCAGTGTACATTACTGCACTGAAATGTCTTTTGTGTATGATGTCCTGGTGTACCATGAAAAAGTGTTTTATCTTTATTTTTAAATTCCTCAAATCAATACCACACTGACTACACAAAGGTTTTAATAGATTTACATAAATCTATGACTGTGTTAAAGGCCCATCTTCATAGTTTACAAGTGCTTACACAAAGGTTTTAATAGATTTACATAAATCTATGACTGTGTTAAAGGCCCATCTTCATAGTTTACAAGTGCTTGTTTGTGTAGTTTACTCTCTGCAAAATGATAAACCAAAACAAAGCAAAAATGGCAGTTTCAAGCAAACATGGTGTTGTAAAAACTGGTTGCTGTGTTGCAGACACCTCTATTGTTCACATCATTTGCTATATCATTAAGCAGTTCTTTCATCTCAGTGAAACCACTTACCCAAGCTTTTGAAGCATCTGCTTTAGGTGACCCGCAATTATCACCAATGTTCTTTTGAAAAAGCACTCTTTTGGGAGCAAATCTAAAGTATGCCATATGCAGATTAAGCTTTAAAAAGTAGTGCCATTAGACCATAAAAGCAAAGAATGCCGGAGTTGTGTTGCAGCGGTCAACTGCTGTCTGCTCAATTACATTTAGAGAATGAACACAACAAAGCACATAAAATGCTCATGGATTTTTATGGATTTCTCTCACAATCTATAGCTTGCAATCCAATGTACTTGCCATTCATGGGTGCTGCACTGCCGCTGCACTGTCCAAAACAATAATATGAAATGTCTATACCCATTTTTCTAAGGAACTGCAAAAGTGAATCTACCACCTGTCGTCCTGTACAACCACTGTTTTCTACTGATAAAAGATATTGTTCACTAGGTTCACCATACTCATTGTGCTCTATCATATGTCAGTTTGTCCCAGTGGCTATTATAAGGCATTGAATCAAATGAAATTGAATCATTTCAATGTTCTGATGTGATCGCATGTAGTATTCACAACTTTTTTGCCTATTATTTTGAAGATTTCTTAACTGCTGAAGAGATAGTTTGTAAATCCAGTGACTTTGTTGGCAAAGTTTTAAACATGTTCTGCCATGAATGTATATTCAGAGTAATTCCAAGGTCCTGAGGTAACTGCCATTTCTCTGTAATTTAAGAAGCTCATAATACTCATGTCACAAAAGTCTATACTCAGTCACAGTATTTCATCACTATCTTGACTCACCACTTTGCTTGCACAGATTATGTTCTATTTGTTGAACCACCTTGGCCTACTTTGTGAATTCAATTTCTAAGCTAAAGTGAAAATTGGATCTTTCATGAATTCCCAGTGAACACCAAGTATAAGTCATCTGTAACTAATGGTCCTTGTCTGGTGCTTGAAATCTTATAAAAACAATATACTTGCCAACTGCGGGAGAGTAGCTTAAACAATGATGGTTTACCTCATCTGGATGTACAGAAACAAACATCTGTGAAGTATAGCAATGCATTTCTGCCAAACTAGAATGCATTCAATCTGATATCTTCCAGCATCTCCAGGTATCTTCTACATGTTCCACCTTTTCTGACAATTTTGCAACTGTGTATTTGTCACTAACAGTTCTTGCCTTAAGCAGAAATCCACCATTTTTTCTTCTTACTCATTTCTTTTTCTCCTAATTCACAAGGTCCAATTTTCTTTCCGTCTTCCGTTACTCACCACTCCATTCCGTTTCCCTATGAACACCATGCTGACCTGGCTTTGTTTCAGTCTGTTCCTTTACCAGTATTCTAGATAGATCCCATTAACTTCCTCATCAGGATGATCACTTTGTTAGCAAAAGCATTTGCCCAATCATCAAATTGATTTTTGCATATATAGTCTTACTATAATTATCTAATCAGACAAGGGATTTGATGGCGTTCTTGGTTTTGTCATTAAACATTAGTGCAAATTCTTGTTGTGAATCATCATGTGAACAGGTTAGTAATTTGTACTATACAAAGGTAGTCTTGTCTGTCTGTCAATCCCCAGTCTGTATTCATGCTAAGGAATTGCCAGATGCACAATTACTAATCCCAATACATCATCCTTTTCTCTGGCAGGATATAAATTACTGGCTGCTGGAATGATGCATTTTTGGAGAAATAATACGTTATGTAGTTGAGCAGAAAGGTTATGCTGACAGTATGGGAGTTAGGAAGAGGAGAGCAGTGGGGATGAGTGAACTGAATAGTGTTACTGCATAATTCAGGTTGCGGTGGCAGTGGAGGACGGTGTTGTGTCCAGAAAAGTGGACATGGTGGTGGTAGAGGAAGAATGGAGTATGCAGTATCCAGGGAAGGAGGGAGTGATGGGGGTATAAGGATATACCAGCCCTCTACAGAAGCAAGCAGATAAGGGCCTAAATCTGCTAGTATCTATTATTATGATTATTAAAAAAAGAAAGAAAGAAAAAAAAATTCCAACTGACCCATGACATCAATATTCACCTTCTTCATTTCCTGCTTGATGTCTTATAGTTTCCTTGGTCTCTGTCATTTTGACCTTCCATGTTCTGCCCATTTCTTTCTAATCTTTCTAAACCCCTTCATCTTTATATCTAAAATATTCCTAAATCATAAACACTTGAACAAAACTTTTAATTTATTTATAACTACATGTCCATGATGGGTAAATAAAGTACACCAAAGTGTTATAAATTCAGTGCATACAAGGTATATGTCTGATACATACATTAAATGCAATAACTGTTAACCTGTTGAAATATGAGATTTGAAATACTACTCTGAATATATTTCTGTGTATAAAGTTTAAAATTACATGAAAAACTATTATAACTACATACATAAGTGCAATAACTGTTCATCTGTTAAAATATAAAGTTTGACATACTACCTTGAATATAATTCTGTATTTAAACTCTTTAAAATTACCATAAAGACTAATATAACCAAGATATCACTGAAAATATACATTTTCCAGATGCATAACATGTTGCTTGTCTGTTTCATCCAATAAAAGTGTTAAGGGAATGAATTGCATCATCTCTATTAATCATATCAATGGAGTCTTCAAGATGAATGAGACAACAGCTTTCTGATTGGGGCAAGAATCACAGTTCCAAACATACTTTCAGCAGCATACCTTAAGTAAATTTCCAATCATATGGGTTGCTAAATTTCTTTTCAATCTAATCACCCTGACTCAACTTATTCTTTTGCCTTAGAAAAAAAAAAAGAAAGAAAAGGTATGGCATTCTGAATACATTAATAACCTCTGAAGTAAGTGATTTGTACTAAAATTCTTGGAACATTTCAGAAAGGTTTAATCCCACAAATATGGTAAGAATAAAAAAGCTGAATCATATCCTAAAATCCTAAAACAAACACCAATAAAATGGATTCCTTAAGCAATTGCCATCTATAATTTTTGGGCTCTCAATCTATCATACAGCTCTGCAGGCTTGAAGACCCCTAATTCAGTAACAATGCCACCTGTGATTAGTTCTGCTGGGGTGACATCAAATGCTGGGTTCCAGCATGATATTCCTGAAAGATGTATTCAGAACTTAGATGAAATGAACAAGGTGAAGATGAACTTTTACATCATATACATGACATGATATTCTTAACCTACTGAGAGCATTCAAAATCTGAATAGAATTACTGCTAATGAAGAGGGATGACAACTGGAAGAAAAGCAAAAGAGCTGTAGCTTAACCTAATCATGTAGGAGTTTTGCTAAGGTATAATTCTGTATGTTAGTACTTTACTTTCAGAAAGCTGTAAATATACACTAGAAAAATAAGACAATGTGTATATCTTACAAAAGCCTCAGAGGAATATTATCACTGTTTGAGGTCTCAAGTAAACCCTACCCCCAGTATGCACAGGTCTAGTGTATATCTATTTTTTGTCACCAGTTTTAGAAAATATAGAGTGACTCTCATTTGTGCATGATAAGTTCCAGGACAAGCAGAACATGCTTGATTTCAGGCCCCTAAACACCCTCATGCACCGCTTCACTAATGATATTCTCACATCCCATGCATGGGGTTGGTTGTGACCTTGCAAGGAGCCATGCTGTATCTATTTTTTCTTTGGATATATTTTTTGGCAAACAACTCATTTTCTTCATAAGAAATCAACGACATAATATGCAAAATTGGTTGCTGTTTCACAAAAACAGGAAAAAGATAAATTTCTTTTGACACTATGAAAACATGCATGTTAGTTTTCAATGCAATCAACTTGTGCTTTTGCTAACAAAAATCCAAGTATAATGAGTGTTATGTATATAAAAAAAAAAAATGGACATTTGTAAGCTTTAGATTGGTTGAACTGCTAATTGGACATGAAAAGTACTAAGGCTGATAAACTGAAAAAAAGGAATATCAAGAAACGTTTCCATTATTAATCATTTCCTTTTTAATTTTTCCCATTACTTTTAAATTTGTTTCATCTGTTTATTATCACATTAGTTAGTTTTTTTTTTTTTTTTTTTTTTATACTTTGTCGCTGTCTCCCGCGTTTGCGAGGTAGCGCAAGGAAACAGACGAAAGAAATGGCCCAACCCCCCCCATACACATGTACATACACATGTCCACACACGCAAATATACATACCTACACAGCTTTCCTTGGTTTACCCCGGACGCTTCACATGCCTTGATTCAATCCACTGACAGCACGTCAACCCCTGTATACCACATCGCTCCAATTCACTCTATTCCTTGCCCTCCTTTCACCCTCCTGCATGTTCAGGCCCCGATCACACAAAATCCTTTTCACTCCATCTTTCCACCTCCAATTTGGTCTCCCTCTTCTCCTCGTTCCCTCCACCTCCGACACATATATCCTCTTGGTCAATCTTTCCTCACTCATTCTCTCCATGTGCCCAAACCATTTCAAAACACCCTCTTCTGCTCTCTCAACCACGCTCTTTTTATTTCCACACATCTCTCTTACCCTTACGTTACTTACTCGATCAAACCACCTCACACCACCCATTGTCCTCAAACATCTCATTTCCAGCACATCCATCCTCCTGCGCACAACTCTATCCATAGCCCACGCCTCGCAACCATACAACATTGTTGGAACTACTATTCCTTCAAACATACCCATTTTTGCTTTCCGGGATAATGTTCTCGACTTCCACACATTTTTCAAGGCTCCCAAAATTTTCGCCCCCTCCCCCACCCTATGATCCACTTCCGCTTCCATGGTTCCATCCGCTGACAGATCCACTCCCAGATATCTAAAACACTTCACTTCCTCCAGTTTTTCTCCATTCAAACTCACCTCCCAATTGACTTGACCCTCAACCCTACTGTACCTAATAACCTTGCTCTTATTCACATTTACTCTTAACTTTCTTCTTCCACACACTTTACCAAACTCCGTCAGAAGAAAAGAAGAGTGAATGTTGGGGTGAAGAAGGTGGTGAGAGTAAGTGAGCTTGGGAAGGAGACCTGTGTGAAGAAGTATCAGGAGAGACTGTGTACAGAATGGAAAAAGGTGAGAACATTAGTTAGTATGAGTATCTATGTTATGGCATTTTAGAATTTTGCTAGTATTTACAGTTTGGCTGTAAAGTAATTTTAGAAAAAAAATTCATCCCTACGCAGTATAAGGTTATTACTACTTACTGCAGGTATACATTGTAATCTTTGCAGTATCATAATGATCTTACTTTATGGTGAGATGTCAAATGCTTCAGGGAGTTGCATAGGGTGCAGTAGGGTGGGTAGCAGGGTCTGGGGAGGAGTAGATGGCTGCACCTGTTGTAAGTGCAGTGCACCAAATGGGCATGGCTGGGAAAGAGGAAGCTGGGGGAAAGTCATGTTGCAGGGTGCTGCTTGTCTGCCCTGCAGTATCCCCCAGCCACTGGGCAGAGTGACCAGAAACTTGCAATATGGACCTGGGCGTACAGTCACTGCCCTGAGATTCAGAGTACTCGCAATATGGACCTGGGCATAAAGTCACTGCCTCAAGATTCAGAGTTGTCAATATCATACTCAGAGTTGGATTCACACTGTGCTATGGCATCATCCAGATCTTCATAATCTAAAGCAATGACCAGATACTGGCCAAATGCACATACGTAGTAGGGCACTGTAACCGAGTTGAACAAATGTGGTGCATTATAAGAGGCTAATATCCTGAAACAAAACCACAAACACTCATATAACAACCCTTTACATCACTTTAACACAGGGATGAGATGTTTATCATATGTACAGAGGGAAATTTCTTGAGACACAGCAGCAATCCATACACAAATGATAGTTAAATTATTGAACTAGTGAAATATAAACTACACCAAAACACATTTTATATACAGTTTTACATATGGATAATAGTGAAAGTGTGTGAAAGGGACTACAGAAAATTTCTAAAGAGGTAATGCATAGCACCTTCTGGCATGGTTACAGGGAGGTAAGTGATCCCCTTATGAAGTGCAGTGACTAAGTAGGGATGCAATACATCTCAAAAGAGTTCAATTACCATAAAAGAGCAGGATTCATATCAAAATTAGTTGAAATTAGGTGAATATACTTTTTTTGAGTGATGTAATAGTTGCTTCAGGTGCAAATTGGATGAGACTAAAAACTGAAACAACAAATATAAACATCACACAGCAGGAGGGTGTTAATTATTCCCTTCTTTTAACCCCACCTTCCTAGCTCAGTAATCAACATTTTCTACTTATCAAAAGATTCCTATCAATTGTTCTTATTTTAACTTTCCCATTTTAATTTTGCCTGTTCTACTATAATACAATAAAAACTTCAAAGCTCAAGTAAACTCTTCCTCTAAATCATATGGCTATGACAAGAGAAATACTTAATACTTTTTCTTTTATGTCGGAGGCTCTAGCCATGGACAGATGTCCACATGAAGTTCAGCAGTTGAAATACAGATTAGGTCAGTTAAATGGAAGAGACAAGGGAAAGTATTTATGAATCTTGGAGGAACTAAAAAAAACCTTGTCATCTAAAATGTGTCAGGTCATAGTTATTGGAAAAGATATGAGAGGGTAAAGAGTTCCATAGCTTTGAGGAGTAGGGCAAGAAACAGTTATCAAAACGGCCCACTCTTGAATTGCCTACAGCCACAGAGTAATCATATGATGCATCACCTTGCCATGTATGTACTATGTGGTCTAGCAAAAGGTGGAACCAAACAAGTAGTCAGCTCTTGGGGGAAAAAAGCAAAGTAATACCTATAGAAGAGGGAAAGTGATCCAACATTGCAGCACAGCACAAGTGGGTCAAGTTTAAAGTTAGCCTGAGAGAGTCATAAGTCAGACTGCTTTCGAATCAACTCTGTCAAGTAAGGATGCAGAGCTAGAACCACCCTAGAAATGAGAGCAATATTTCATCTAAGGATAGTTCAATCCTTTGTATAAACAAATCAACTGTTTGAAAGAAAACTAATTTCAAAACCTAAACAGGACTCCCAGTTTCCTAAAGGCAGACTTAGCAATTTCCACAATATGGGGTTTCCAAGATAGAGTAGATGTCACAGTAATGCTAAGTATACTCACTAAGTTAAGAGATGGAATCAAAGAACTGTCAAAGGAGAGAGGAAAGTTGCGAAGAATTTTCAATAGAGAAACTGGGTCTTGGAGGCATAAACTTAATGAGATGTTGTCTACCCCACTGAGATATCTTGTCCAAGACTGAGTTTACAGAGGAAGTTGTGCTGTAACGAGAAGCAGATTGAGTGAGAGAAGAATGAGCACAGTTGAAAGATGTAGAGGAATGCAATTCTGATTCACCAGCATATGAATGCATTCAATTACTTGTGGAAGAAAGGAGATCAATAAAAAAGGAGAAAAGTGTACGAGACAAGAGAGACCCTTGAAGGACACTGCTTTTGATGGAGAAAGAGGAAGAGGCTGATTCATCAACAACCATGGAGATAAATCGTCCAAAGAGGATGACTGATATGAAGGAAGAAAGTGAGTGAGGGAAGCCAAAAAAAAGGTAGGTTAGAGATGAGACAATGGTGCCACACCATGTCAAAAGCTTTAGATATATCAAGAGCAACTATAAAGGATTCCCCATAATCTTACATCCTCCCATATATATATATATATATATATATATATATATATATATATATATATATATATATATATATATATATATATATATACTATCCCTGGGGATAGGGGAGAAAGAATACTTCCCACGTATTCCCTGCGTGTCGTAGAAGGCGACTAAAAGGGGAGGGAGCGGGGGGGCTGGAAATCCTCCCCTCTTGTCTTTTTTTTCTCATCTTCCAAAAGAAGGAACAGAGAAGGAGGCCAGGTGAGGATATTCCCTCAGAGGCCCAGTCCTCTGTTCTTAACGCTACCTTGCTACCGCGGGAAATGGCGAGTAGTTTGAAAGAAAGAAAAGATATATATATATATATATATATATTTTTTTTCTTTCATACTATTCGCCATTTCCCGTGATAGCGAGGTAGCGTTAAGAACAGAGGACTGGGCCTTTGAGGGAATACCCTCACCTGGCCCCATTCTCTGTTCCTTCTTTTGGAAAATTAAAAAAAAAAAACGAGAGGGGAGGATTTCCAGCCACCCGCTCCCTCCCCTTTTAGTCGCCTTCTACGACACGCAGGGAATACGTGGGAAGTATTCTTTCTCCCCTATCCCCAGGGATAATATATATATATATATATATATATATATATATATATATATATATATATATATATATATTATATATATATATATGTATTTCTTTTCTTTTAAACTACTCGCCATTTCCCACGTTAGCGAGGTAGCGTTAGGAACAGAGGACTGGGCCTTTTTTTGAATATCCTCACCTGGCCCCATCTGTTCCTTCTTTTGGAAAATTAAAAAAAAAAAAAAAAAAAAAAAAAAACGAGAGGGGAGGATTTCCAGCCCCCCGCTCCCTCCCCTTTTATGCCTTCTCCAGATCCATAAATGCTACATACAAATCCATTTGCTTTTCTAAGTATTTCTCACATACATTCTTCAAAGCAAACACCTGATCCACACATCCTCTACCACTTCTGAAACCACACTGCTCTTCCCCAATCTGATGCTCTGTACATGCCTTCACCCTCTCAATCAATACCCCCCAATACAATTTACCAGGAATACTCAACAAACTTATACCTCTGTAATTTGAGCACTCACTCTTATCCCCTTTGCCTTTGTACAATGGCACTATGCACGCATTCCGCCAATCCTCAGGCACCTCACCATGAGTCATACATACATTAAATAACCTTACCATTTATGGATCTGGAGAAGGCATATGATAGAGTTGATAGAGATGCTCTGTGGAAGGTATTAAGAATGTATGGTGTGGGAGGCAAGTTGTTAGAAGCAGTGAAAAGTTTTTATCGAGGATGTAAGGCATGGGTACGTGTAGGAAGAGAGGAAAGTGATTGGTTCTCAGTGAATGTAGGTTTGCAGCAGGGGTGTGTGATGTCTCCATGGTTGTTTAATTTGTTTATGGATGGGGTTGTTAGGGAGGTGAATGCAAGAGTTTTGGAAAGATGGGCAAGTATGAAGTCTGTTGTGGATGAGAGAGCTTGGGAAGTGAGTCAGTTGTTGTTCGCTGATGATACAGCGCTGGTGGCTGATTCATGTGAGAAACTGCAGAAGCTGGTGACTGAGTTTGGTAAAGTGTGTGAAAGAAGAAAGTTAAGAGTAAATGTGAATAAGAGCAAGGTTATTAGGTACAGTAGGGTTGAGGGACAAGTCAACTGGGAGGGAAGTTTGAATGGAGAAAAACTGGAGGAAGTAAAGTGTTTTAGATATCTGGGAGTGGATCTGGCAGCGGATGGAACCATGGAAGCGGAAGTGAATCATAGGGTGGGGGAGGGGGCGAAAATTCTGGGAGCCTTGAAGAATGTGTGGAAGTCGAGAACATTATCTCGGAAAGCAAAAATGAGTATGTTTGAAGGAATAGTGGTTCCAACAATGTTGTATGGTTGCGAGGCGTGGGCTATGGATAGAGTTGTGCGCAGGAGGGTGGATGTGCTGGAAATGAGATGTTTGAGGACAATGTGTGGTGTGAGGTGGTTTGATCGAGTAAGTAATGTAAGGGTAAGAGAGATGTGTGGAAATAAAAAGAGCATGGTTGAGAGAGTAGAAGAGGGTGTTTTGAAATGGTTTGGGCACATGGAGAGAATGAGTGAGGAAACATTGACAAAGAGGATATATGTGTCAGAGGTGGAGGGAACAAGGAGAAGTGGGAGACAAACTGAAGGTGGGAGGATGGAGTGAAAAAGATTTTGAGCGATCGGGGCCTGAACATATAGGAGGGTGAAAGGCGTGCAAGGAATAGAGTGAAATGGAACAATGTGGTATACCGGGGTTGACGTGCTGTCAATGGATTGAACCAGAGCATGTGAAGTGTCTGGGGTAAACTATGGAAAGTTTTGTGGGGCCTGGATGTGCAAAGGGAGCTATGGTTTCAGTGCATTACACAAAGACAGCTAGAGACTGAGTGTGAACGAATGTGGACTTTTTTGTCTTTTCCTAGCGCTACCTCGCATGCACATGGGGGGAGGGGGGGTGTCAGTTCATGTGTGGCCGGGTGGCGGCAGGGATGGATGAACACAGCATGTATGAATATGTACACGTGTATATAAGTATATGTCTATGTATGTATATGTACATATACGTTGAAATGTATAGGTATGTGTATGTGCGCGTGTGAGCGTTTATGTATATACATGTGTATGTGGGTGGGTTGGGCCATTCTCTCGTATGTCTCCATGCGCTACCTCGCTAACACGGGAGACAGCAATAAAGTCTCTAGCTGTTATGCGTAATGCAGTGAAACCACAGCTCCCTCTCCACATCTAGGCCCCACACAACTTTCCATGGTTTACCCCAGATGCTTCAAATGGCTTGGTTCAATCCATTGACAGCACTTCTACCCTGGTATACCACATCATTCCAATTCACTATATTCCTTGCATGCCTTTCATTCTCCTGTATGTTCAGGCCCCGATTGCTCAAAATCTTTTTCACTCCATACTTCCACCTCCAATTTGGTCTCCCACTTGTCCCCGTTCCCTCCACCTTTGACACATATATTCTCTTGGTCAATCTTTCCTCACTCATTCCCTCCATGTGACCAAACCATTTCAATACACCCTCTTCTGCTCTCTCAACCACACTCTTTCTATCACCACACATCTCTCTTACCTTTTCATTCCTTACTCGATCAAACCACCTCACACCACATACTGTCCTCAAACATTTCATTTCCAACACATCCATCCTCCTCCACACAACCCTATCTCTATCTATAGCCCATGCCTCACAACCAGATAACATTGTTGGAACCACTATTCCTTCAAATATACCCACTGTTGCTTTCCAAGATAACGTTCTCGCCTTCCACACATTCTTCAACGCTCCCAGAACCTTTGCCCCCTCCCCCACACTGTGACTCACTTCTGCTTCCATGGTTCCATCTGCTGCTAAATCCACTCCCAGATATCTAAAATACTTCTCTTCCTCCAGTTTTTCTCCATTCAAAATTACCTCCCAATTTACTTCTCCCTCAACCCTACTGAACCTAATAACCTTCCTCTTATTCACACACCTTCCTCCAGTTTTTCTCCATTCAAAATTACCTCCCAATTTACTTCTCCCTCAACCCTACTGAACCTAATAACCTTCCTCTTATTCACACACACTCTCAGCTTTCTTCTTTCACACACTTTACCAAACTTAGTCACCAGCTTTTGCAGTTTCTCACCCTAATCAGCCACCAGCGCTGTATCATCAGCGAACAACAACTGACTCATTTCCGAAGCCCTCTCATCCACAACAGGCTGCTTACTTGCCCCTCTCTCTAAAACTTTTGCAGTCACCTCCCTAACCACTCCATCCATAAACAAATTAAACAGCCATGGAGAGATCATGCACCCCTGCCGCAAACCAACATTCACTGAGAATCAATCACTTTCCTCTTACACATGCCTTACATTCTCAATAAAAACTTTTCACTGCTTCTAGCACCTTACCTCCCACACCATATACTCTTAATACCTTCCACAGAGCATCTCCATCCACTCTATCATATGCCTTCTCCAGATCCATAAATGCTACATACAAATCCATTTGTTTTTCAAAGTATTTCTCACATACATTCTTCAAAGCAAACACCTGATCCACACATCCTCTACAACTTCTGAAACCACACTACTCTACCCATTCACCCTCTCAATCAATACCCTCCCATATAAGTTCCAAGGAATACTCAACAAACTTATACCTCTGTAATTTGAACACTCACCTTTATCCTCTGTGCCTTTATACAATGGTGCTATGTATGCATTCCGCTAATCCTCAGGCACTTCACCATGAACCATACATACATTAAATATTCTCACCAACCAGTCAACAACACAGTCACCCCTTTTTAATAGGTTCTACTGCAATACCATCCAAATCCACTGCCTTGTCGGCTTTCATCTTCGGCAAAGCTTTCACTACCTCTTCTTTGTTTATGAAACCATTCTCCCTGACCCCTCTCACTTCACACACCACCTTGACCAAAGCACCCTATATCTGCCACTCTACCATCAAACAGTTTCATTCAACAAACCTTCAAAATAATCACTCCATCTCCTCCTCACTTCACCATTACTTGTTATTACCTCCCCGTTAATCCCCCTTCTCCGATGTTCCCATTTGTTCTCTTGTCTTACGCACTTTATTTACCTCCTTCCAAAACATCTTTTTATCCTCCCCAAAATTTAACGATACTCACTCATCCTAACTCTTATTTGCCCTCTTTTTCAATTCTTGCACCTTTCTCTTGACCTCCTGCCTCTTTCTTTTATAAATCTCCCAGTCATTTGCACTCTTTCCCTGCAAAAATTGTCCAAATGCCTCTCTCTTCTGTTTTACTAATAATCTTACTTCTTCATCCCACCACTCACTACCCTTTCTAATCTTCCCACCTTTCTCATGCCATAGGCATCTTTTGCGCAAGCCATCACTGCTTCCCTAAATACATCCCATTCCTCCCCCAAACCCCTTACGTCATTTGCTCTCACTTTTTTCCATTATGCACTCAATCTCTCCTGGTACTTCCTCACAAAAGTCTCCTTTCCAAGCTCACTTACTCTCACCACTCTCTTCACCCCAACATTCTCTCTTCTATTCTGAAAACCTCTACAAATCTTCACCTTCACCTCCAGAAGATAATGATCAGACATCCCTCCTTTGCACCTCTCAGCACATTAACATCCAAAAGTCTCTCTTTCACACGCCTATCAATTTACACGTAATCCAATAACGCTCTCTTGCCATCTCTCCTACTTATATATGTATACTTATGTATATCTCTCTTTTTCAAACCAAGTATTCCCAATCACCAGTCCTTTTTCAGCACACAAATTTACAAGCTCTTCACCATTTCCATTTGCAACAATGAACACCCTATGTACACCAATTATACCCCCAACTGCTACATAACTCACCTTTGCATTCAAATAATCCATCACTATAACCCAGTCTCATGCATCAAAGCTGTTATTACATTCACTCAGCTGCTCCCAAAACACTTGCCTCTCATGATCTTTCTTCTTCCAACCAGGTGCATAGGCACCAACAATCACCCATCTCTTTCCATCCCATAACTCCTGCTTCAGAAGTAGTGCTACTACTTCCTTTGCTCTTGTCCTCTCACCAACCCCTGACTTTACTCCCAAGACATTCCCAAACCACTCTTCCCCTTTACCTTTAAGCTTCATTTCTTATCCCTGGTGATAGGTGAGAAAGAATACTTCCCACGCATTTCCCGCGTGACGTACAAGGTGACTATAGGGGACGGGAGGGGGGGGGGGGCTAGAAACCCACCCCTTCTTGTATTTCAACTTTCTAAAAAGGGAAACAGAAGGAGTCATGCAGGGAGTGCTCATCCTCTTCGAAGGCTAAGATTGGGGTGTCTAATGCATGGGATGAGAAAAAAGGAGAGCTAGTAGTATGTTTGAGGAAAGTAACCTAGATGTTTATAATATATATCTAAATATCACTGGGGATAGGGGAGAAAGAATACTTCCCATGCATTCCTCACATGTCGTAGAAGGTGACTAAAGGGGATGGAGGCGGGGACTAGAAACCTCCCCTCCTTGTATTTCAGCTTTCTAAAAGGGGAAACAGAAGAACGAGGCACGTGGGGAGTGCTCATCCTCCTTGAAGGCTCAGATTGGGGTGTCTAAATGTGTGTGGATGTAACCAAGATGTGAAAAAGGAGACAATGGTAGTACATTTGAGGAAAGGAACCTGGATGTTTTGGCTCTTAGTGAAACGAAGATCAAGGATAAAGGGGAAGAATGGTTTGGGAATGTCTTGGGAGTAAAGTCAGGGGTTAGTGAGAGGACAAAAGCAAGGGAAGGAGTAGTAATACTCCTGAAACAGGAGTGGTGGGAGTATGTGATAAGAGTATAAGAAAGTAAACTCTAGATTGATATGGGTAAAACTCAAAGTGGATGGAGAGAGATGGGCGATTATTGGTGCATATGCACCTGGGCATGAAAAGTAAGATCATGAGAGGCAAGTGTTTTGAGAGCAGCTGAGTGAGTGTGTTAGTAGTTTTGATGCACAAGACCAGGTTATAGTGATGGGTGATTTGAATGCAGAGGTGAGTAATGTGGCAGTTGAGGGAATAATTGGTGTACATGGGGTGTTCTGAGTTGTAAATGAAAATGGTAAAGAGCTTGTAGATCTATCTGCTGAAAAAGGGCTGGTGATTGGGAATACCTGGTTTAAAAAGAGAGATATACATAAGTATACATATGTAAGTAGGAAAGATGGCCAGAGAGCATTACTGGATTACGTGTTAATTGATAGGTGCATGAAAGAGAGACTTTTGGACGTTAATGTACTGAGAGGTGCAACTGGAGGGATGTCTGATCATTATCTTCTGGAGGCGAAGGTGAAGGTTTGTAGAGGTTTTCAGAAAAGAAGAGAGAATGTTGGGGTGAAGAGGGTGGTGAGAGTAAGTGAGCTTGGGAAGGAGACTTGTGTGAGGAAGTACAAGGAGAGACTGAGTACAGAATGGAAAAAGGTGAGAACACAGGACGTAAGGGGAGTGGGGGAGGAATGGGATGTATTTAGGGAAACAGTAATGGCTTGCGCAAAAGATGCTTGTGGCATGGGAAGTATGGGAGGTGGGCAGATTAGAAAGGGTAGTGAGTGGTGGGATGAAGAAGTAAGATTATTAGTAAAACAGAAGAGAGAGGCATTTAGAAAATTTTTGCAGGGAAATAATGCAAATGACTGGGAGATGTATAAAAGAAAGAGGCAGGAGGTCAAGAGAAAGGTGCAACAGGTGAAAAAGAGGGCAAATGAGAGTTGGGGAGAAAGAGTATCATTAAATTTTAGGGAGAATAAAAAGATGTTTTGGAAGGAGGTAAATAAAGTGCGTAAGACAAGGGAACAAATGGGAACATCAGTGAAGGGGGGTTAATGGGGAGGTGATAACAAGTAGTGGTGATGTGAGAAGGAGATGAAGTGAGTATTTTGAAGGTTTGTTGAATGTGTTTGATGATAGAGTGGCAGATATAAGGTGTTTTGGACGAGGTGGTGTGCAAAGTGAGAGGATTAGGGAGAATGATTTGGTAAACAGGGAAGAGGTAGTAAAAGCTTTGCGGAAGATGAAAGCCGGCAAGGCAGCGGGTTTGGATGGTATTGTAGTGGAATTTATTAAAAAAGGTGGTGACTGCATTGTTGACTGATTGGTAAGGTTATTTAATGTATGCATGACTCATGGTGAGGTGCCTGAGGATTGGCGGAATGCTTGCACAGTGCCATTGTACAAAGGCAAAGGGGATAAGAGTGAGTGCTCAAATTACAGAGGTCTAAGTTTGTTGAGTATTCCTGGGAAATTATATGGGAGGGTATTTATTGAGAGGGTGAAGGCATGTACAGAGCATCAGATTGGGGAAGAGCAGTGTGGTTTCAGAAGTGGCAGAGGATGTGTGGATCAGGAGTTTGCTTTGAAGAATGTATGTGAGAAATACTTACAAAACCAATGGATTTGTATGTAGCATTTATGGATCTGGAGAAGGCATATGATACAGCTGATAGAGATGCTCTGTGGAAGATATTAAGAATATATGGTGTGGGAGGCAAGTTGTTAGAAGCAGTGAAAAGTTTTTATCGAGGATGTAAGGCATGTGTAGTGTAGTAAGAGAGGAAAGTGATTGGTTCTCAGTGAATGTAGGTTTGCAGCAGGGGTGTGAGATGTCTCCATGGTTGTTTAATTTGTATATTGATGGGGTTGATAGGGAGGTGAATGCAAGATTTTTGGAAAGAGGGGCAAGTATGCAGTCTGTTGTGGATGAGAGAGCTTGGGAAGTGAGTCAGTTGTTGTTCGCTGATGATACAGCGCTGGTGGCTGATTCATGTGAGAAACTGCAGAAGCTGGTAACTGAGTTTGGTAAAGTGTGTGAAAGAGGAAAGTTGAGAGTAAATGTGAATAAGAGCAAGGTTATTAGGTACAGCAGGGTTGAGGGACAAGTCAATTGGGAGGTAAGTTTGAATGGAGAAAAACTGGAGGAAGTGAAGTGTTTTAGATATCTGGGAGTGGATTAGGCAGCAGATGGAACCATGGAAGCGGAAGTGAATCACAGGGTGGGGGAGGGGGCGAAAATTCTGGGAGCTTTGAAGAATGTGTGGAAGTCGAGAACATTATCTCAAAAAGCAAAAATGGGTATGTTTGAAGAACAGTGGTTCCAACAATGTTGTATGGTTGCAAGACGTGGGCTATGGATAGAGTTGTGTGCAGGAGGGTGGATGCGCTGGAAATGAGATGTTTGAGGACAATATGTGGTGTGAGGTGGTTTCATCAAGTACGTAATAATAGGGTAAGAGAGATGTGTGGTAATAAAAGGAGTGTGGTTGAGAGAGCAGAAGAGGGTGTTTTGAAATGAGTGAGGAAGATTGACCAAGAGGATATATGTGTCAGAGGTGGAGGGAACGAGAAGTGGGAGGCCAAATTGGAGTTGGAAAGATGGAGTGAAAAAGATTTTGAGTGATTGGGGCCTGAACATGCGGGAGGGTGAAAGGCATGCAAGGAATAGAGTGAATTGGAACGATGTGGTATACGGGGTTCGACGTGCTGTCGATGGATTGAACCAGGGCATGTGAAGCGTCTGGGGTAAACCATGGAAAGTTCTGTGGGGCCTGGATGTGGAAAGGGAGCTGTAGTTATGGTGCATTACTACATGACTGCTAGAGCCTGTGAACGAATGTGTCCTTTGTTGTCTTTTCCTAGCGCTACCTTGCACAAATGCAGGGGGAGGGGGTTGTTTTTTCATGTGTGGCGGGGTGGCGATGGGAATGAATAAAGGCAGACAGTATGAATTAAGTACCTGTGTATATATGTATATGTCTGTGTGTGTGTATATATATGTATACGTTGAGATGTATAGGTATGTATATGTGCGTGTGTGGACGTGTATGTATATACATGTGTATGTGGGTGGGTTGGGCCATTCTTTCGTCTGTTTCCTTGTGCTACCTCGCTAACGCGGGAGGCAGTGACAAAGCAAAATAAATAAATAAATAAATAGTATATGTATATAATAAAGATGGAGATGGAGTGAGTATTTTGAAGGTTTGTTGAATGTGTTAGATGACAGAGTGGCAGATATAGAGTGTTTTGGTCGAGGTGGTGTGCGAAGTGAGAGTGTCAAGGAGAATGGTTTGGTAAACAGAGAAGAGGTAGTAAAAGTTTTGTGGAAGATGAAAGCCGGTAAGGCAGTAGGTTTGGATGGTATTGCACAGAGACATCACACACCCCTGCCGCAAACCTACATTCACTGAGAACCAATCACTTTCCTCTCTTACTACACGTACACATGCCTTACATCCTCGATAAAAACTTTTCACTGCTTCTAACAACTTGCCTCCCACACCATATATTCTTAATACCTTCCACAGAGCATCTCTATCAACTCTATCATATCCCTTCTCCAGATCCTTAAATGCTACATACAAATCCATTTGCTTTTCTAAGTATTTCTCACATACATTCTTCAAGCAAACACCTAATCCACACATCCTCTGCCACTTCTGAAACCACACTGCTCTTCCCCAATCTGATGCTCCGTACATGCCTTCACTTTCTCAATCAATACCCTCCCACATACTTTCCCAGGAATACTCAACAAACTTATACCTCTGTAATTTGAGCACTCACCTTTGTCCACTTTGCCTTTGTGCAATGGCACTATGCAAGCCTTCCGCCAATCCTCAGGCACCTCACCATGAATCATACATACATTAACTAACCTTACCAACCAGTCAACAATACAGTCACCCCCTTTTTTAATAAATTCCACTGCAATGCCATCTAAACCCGCTGCCTTTTCGGCTTTCATTTTCCACAAAGCTTTTACTACCTCTTCCCTGTTTTCCAAATCATCCTCCCTAACCCTCTCACTTTGCACATCACCTCCACCAAAACACTCTATATCTGCCGCTCTATCATCAAACACATTCAACAAACCTTCAAAATACTCACTCCATCTCCTTCTCACATCACCACTACTTGTTATCACCTCCCTATTAGCCCCTTTCACTGAAGTTCCCATTTGTTCCCTTGTCTTACGCACTTTATTTACCTCCTTCCAAAACATCTTTTTATTCTCCCTGAAATTTAATGATACTCTCTCGCCCCAACTCTCATTTGCCCTCTTTTTCACCTCTTGCACCTTTCTCTTGACCTACTGCCTCAATCATCCAAATGCCTCTCTCTTCTCTTTCACTAATAGTCTTACTTCTTAATCCCACCACTCACTACCTTTTCTAATCTGCCCACCTCCCACGCTTCTCATGCCACAAGCATCTTTGGTGCAAGCAAAATCCTCAAAACTCACTAAATAAATGAAAGGTCATCCACAGCTTTCATGTTTTCCAAGACTATTTCCAGGGGAAAGACGCAGAACAATACGAAGAGGCACATGGAAAAACCTAAGCATGAATGAAGGCTCCTCACCTAACCATCAATACCTAAGAAACAGCTTTTACGCTTGATTCACCAGTACCTGAGGAGCATGAACTTCGTCTGTCTATCCATCTATGACACCCGTTCCCTTTCTGCCTTTGGGTAGCCATGGTATAAAAAGAAAAAAAAAAAAAAGTCTTCACAACTGGTCGGTCCCAGAGCTGCTTCTTAGCCTTAATGTGTCTCCCTTAACAGGCCACTGGCAGAGGGGCAACTCTAGTGTAGTACTTTCAGAGGTTACTACCTGATATTCCCACCAACTACTTCCACCTAATATGTCTACCTAATGTTCCTGCCTAATTTTCCAACCTACTATTTCTACCTAATGCTCCCACCTTATGTTCCTATCTACATAAATCTACTCTTTCTACCTAATGATTCTGTCTAATGTTCCTACCTACAACTTCTATCCTTTGCTCTTACCATTTTACCAAAAGGCAGGGCTAGTGCATAGCACTTACCACAAGAACATCTAATGTTACAAAGAATGAGTTGTGTGAGATAAGTGTTATGTGTGATGAGGAGAGTACATGTTTGTTGATAAAATGTCAGCATCCACATCAGGGTGAGGTAGAAAGAAAAGACAGCTACCTGGGTCTGAGGAATGCAACTTGACAACCACTGAAGTGCAGACTCACCATGCAGATGTCACTAACCCTCCTAAGGTTGAAGCAGGTAGTACCAGTAGTATAACTCCCTTGTTGCTGGCTGTCTACCATCTACATGTATTATATGGTATTTTCTCAAGAAAGAATGAGCATAGTGCATTTTAAGTTATAATGAATGGAGTGAGTGGCTGACAAGGATGCTTCTTTATATTGTTTTTTCTATGTCAATAAAAACAAAGGTATGAGTGTGGAAATAATCAAAATAAAATTTCTATTTCAAATAAAAAATAGTATATCAATGCAAAAGGTAAGTTAATATACTGAATATAAACTAAAGCGTTTTTGAGTTTGTCATCACATCAGATATCTGATCTGTTGTAGGACCACTTTGATGGAGGGAAAAATATATATTTGAACCACAGTTTATATGTTCCTCTTATAAATAATGCATCAAAGAAAGATAAAGACAAATGAAACCACATTTTTCACTTATCAGAGTAGATTTTCTGATACTGAGGAACTCTGTTCTGGCCCCACATACCTCTATTCATATCCAGTCAATGAGAGGGCTCGGTCCTATTCATGGAATTCTATGCCTATAGCAGTCTAAATATGACCCCACTCAGCCCTACAAGACTTTTGGTAACATCATAAGAATACACTATAACAATGTACACAGACAAAATTTTCTAATCTACTGAAAAACCCTGAAACTTTTGATCATTCTCATGCTTACCTGGGGAAGCAATTCTAACTCCGGCAACATCTGTCATCTCTGTGTGTGGTCGTTCTTCAATTGGGATGTCCTTTCCTTCAGCTAGGCTTAGGTCAATGGATGTTGTTGGTGCACACACATAAAATGGAACGTTGTGATGTTTAGCAACAACTGCTAACTGTAAAATATGATAAAACTTACTGTCAGCTGTGTGATATAACATTCATGAAATTCAAATTCATCAAGTTAATTTTCCTTCACAACAAATGGATTCTTTTTTCCTTTCAGTACATTACATCAATACATTCTATTTGTTAAGCATTTCCAAAAGCAAATCAGGGTGGCCAATGCAGAATGCCATTAAACATGACATGCTTATCCCCCTAATGTTCCTCAATTACCACCTCTCTACTGTGCAAAGTTACACACACATATACATACTGCATATGGTAACAGTGGTTATCAACAAATATATATGTATACACAAGATTACACAATAGGGCAACATGAAAACAAAGCGATCTTCCTGTAACACACAAATAGCAATCATACACAAAAGATGTTCAAGTGATGGGGCCCTGTAAGTGTAGAACTCCCTTCTCATACAGTACAAATAAGTAAATATGAAAAGTAATCAGACACACTGTATACTACTGGAAGCTGATTAAGTGAGATATACAGGCAGGAATAAGGGATAACACCTTCACCAGGTTTAGGATTACCAATGGTAAAGGGAACAAGGATGCTGGTAAGAGGCATATTCTCAAAGATGGCTAGGATTGTAGGTGGAGTGCAGAAGGGTTCAGTCTTAAGCCCCAATGCAATATTCGGTGTATGTAAATTACTTGCTAGAAGGACTAAATTCATATCTAAACGTGTGAGGATGATGCCAAGGTCAGGGTCGAGAAAACTGAGAAACTGAAGGGGGAGTTGAGGTGTTGGCAAATGCATTATTGGGCATTTTTGTAAGACCATGGGCTATCATCTAAGTAATGAATTCTAATCACTGTTAATATAATGTTTAAAAAGGTGACGCCTATATAATCATCGGGTGATGATAATATCATACCCTATTTGTTCTGCACTGATGCCTCATACCTTCCCTGATGTCTTATACATCTCCAAGGAAAACAGTCAAATTTTTTCTATGGCTACAGTCATAAGGGAAGTAGGGAATGAAGACAATTCCATCGGCGTACAGAGGAACCTAGGCAAACTCTAAAGTTGGTAAGATGAAATGAGGATGAGATTCAATCCTGTCAGGTACAAAGTAATGAGGATAGGATACAGTAAAAAAAAGGTCATAGTATGAATTCTATTCAGTGGAGATAAGCTATTGGGATCCATATGCAAAACAAGATCTTTGTACCTAATCTGTCACCAGAGTTTCACATCATAAGAAATGTAAAAGAAGTAAACTCTGCTGAAAAATATCAAAACTGCATATAAGTGTATGCATATAGAAATGTTTGGTAAGCTATTTTCAATATACATTACACTGAAACTCGATTATGCCTTTCAGGTCAAGTCATTGCACCTAAGGAGACAAAAATATGATTAGAATGGTTCAAAGAACAACCAACTGGACACCAGAATCAAAAATGACGAGCTAAAATGAAAGGTTGAAGGCTACAAAGCTGTCCACCTTAAAGATGAGAAGAGAGAAAGGTAACCTGATAATGGCCTTCAAGTCCCTCAATCAACTAAATGACACTGAGGGTAACAAAGGGCATCAACAGAAGCTAAAAAGAGAATGGTTATGAATTATGTAATGAAATACTATTTCATACATGGGTATTGAATGGTTGGAATGGTCTAAGCAAGGAAACTGTGAATGCTGACAACTCACAAAGGTTTAACTGTATTCCTAATAGTACAAAAAGTACAAGAGATGTAGCCCCATTAGCATTAAACATTCTCCCTGTAATGTTCAAAGACATCATCATTCCTAACCTGTCACCCAAGTTCAAAATTTGGAGAACAGTAAAAGAGATGAACTGTCAAGTAGCAAATATCAAAATAGCATTAAAATAAACAGATAAGGAAATACTCAGCATGCTGTTCACATTCTTCATTAGAACAAAAATAGAATAGGCTTCTCTGGTTTGGTCATTCTATTTAAAGAAGTATAAAGACCTAACACAGAAGGTACATGGGAGAATAACAAAGAAGGTACTAGAATCAAGAGAGACAGAAAGGGGTTAGAGGCCTTAAATTTGCCTACAATGGATGAGAGAAGAGTGACAGGTGACTGATCCAACCTTTAAGTTTTTACATTAGCTTGATGTTGAGAGTGTACATTTCTTTGAAAGATGTATGAATATAGCAACCAAAGGATATAACATGAAACTAGAAGACTTTAATAAAAGGATATAAAGAAGTACTCTTACAGTATAAGAGGAGTGGATGAATGAAATACAGTGAACGAGAAAACCATAAATCCAGATAGCATACAGATGTATTCTTAAAAAGTTGTATGATTGAAGAGTTGTTCAAGAGATGGGTTCCTATGAAAGTAAAATTTCCTCCTCATACAGTAAAAATGATTAATCACACAAAATGCAGGATGACATTTAGCTGTTTTCAAAGAATAATGAATAATGTATGGGTGAAGGGAAAAGAGCCTAATTGATTATTCTGAGGCTGAAGATAATCACAAAGTAGAGGTAATGAAAGAGCAGCAGAAATCTGGGAATCTGAAATTGTTAGGCATGAGTGAAACAAACTGCATATGGATGTTTGAAAACTGTATGACTGCAGAGATGGTTCAAGAGATCAAGGCCACATGAGTGTAAAACTCCTTCCCTGTATAGCAAAAACAGCTAATTACAACACAGGTAACAATAAAAAAAATGTAGGAAGACATTCAATCCAACAATGAACAATGCTGGGAGATGGGGCATAAGCTAAAAGACTCTGGGGCTGAAAATAACTACAAAGCTGAGGTAATTCAAAAAGGGCAGAAATCTGGGGATTCTGAAATAGTTAGACTGAATGAAATTCTGTACTGTATAAAACCATGGAGGAGGCACTGTGTATAGTCAGAGAAAGGTCAGTCAGGAAAGCAAAAGGCACAATGGATGGAAAAATCAAATGGCAAATGGATGGAAGAATTAAGTGGACAAAGATCAATCAAGACAAGTGCAGAGTGATGAAAATGCAAACTTTAGAAAAGATTAAAGAGAAGGAAAAGACCACAGCATAACTGCATGAAATAACAGAAAGGAGGACCACTAAGCAAAAGGAAGAAGGTGTACAGAGGGAGAGTATCAGACATAAGTCCATGTTGATCTCTAAGCTGGAAAGGACAAACTTCCAAACAATGAAGAAAGAGAAGCTAGAAGGAGAGCAATTCAAAAAGCTACTTGACATGTACCTGACAAATGCAGCTCAAAAAATACAAGTAAGAAGAATAGGGAAATACAGACAAGGCAAGATACTAGGGAAGGTTACTGAGGATGGTATATATGGTGAAGAATTGTACAGTTAAGAGGAGCTACAGCACACAAATAAAACTGCAGAGAAAAGGCATTCTAAGAAATGATTTTTAGGAGTGACAATGCAAGACAAGAGATAGAGAAAACCAAAGAAAACTGATAAATGGCAAAAAATGAGAGGAAACAGGTCAAGCCATAGTTAGGTACAACACTCCAACTTCTAAACAAGGAGGCTGGAACTACTTAGCAGCTGTACATCAGAGGGTTCTGTACACATATGTAGGTGGGCTGGCAGCAAATAGAGAGGGAGCTTGAGATCACAGACCACATCAGAGGAAACAAACCCAACAATGTTGGTGTAGCAAAGACAAAACACACTGAAGAACTTAAGTCTACCTTTACCTGCACAGAGGGGTTCATGACAGAAAGGATGGACAGATAAAGCATGTGAGGGATTGGCCCTCTTTGTGAGATATCATAAAATTCCAGGAAATATCAATGGCTGGCACTTTTGAACAGTACATAATGGGCAAAATTACTGTGAGAAGGATAAGCAGTCAGTACACAACCCTGCAATGATCCAGAGTAGAAATACAATAAGAGCAATGACGAAGCAGAGGATGGTGAAGGAAGTGGTACAACACTTCCTTACTAGAGATGACAAAACAAAGATAATGTGGAATTTCAATTACAGGGAAATTAGACTGGGAAAATGTAAGTTCTCATAATCACAGAGAATCCTATAAATAGAAAGGAATACAAAGTATAGTAACAGACCATTTGGTCCTTACAAGGCTGTTTATAATATTGGAAGAAATCACAGATTAGTGTGGTAAAAGACATACAGATGTTTCAAAGAGAAAAATCTGTAAGATATTTGTTTAACCAAGTAGGCACAAAGTCAGCTGTGGATTTGAAATGAAATATTCATCATGTCTATCCAACTACTTTACCAGGTAAATCATCTCCAATGTTAACAATTCTACTGAAGAAAAGTTTCTTTGCCTCATCTGAGGTAAAATGTTTATTCATGAGTTTATACCCACTACTAAGAGTGAAAATCAAATTACTCTATCCCTAGGTAGCTTGTTAAACTGAGTTAACTGTAACCTTTGATAGTGCTGAATAACCATATTAGATCACCACTTCTTTTCAAAGCTAAATAAATTCAGATAGTTTTATTGGCTCTCATTAGTTTGTTTCTCAGTATGGGAATCATCTTGATAGCTTCCCTCTCTAATCTCTCCATTCTGTTTTGTCTTTTTAAAGTAGGGGGAACAAGTGTGAACACAAAATTCAAGGCATGGATGCACCAGTAAATTACAAAGAGTAAGTATAATTTCCCTTAGCTAAGAATCCAAGAGTTTTCTTTGCCCTTATTAAGATTTCTGTGACCAGCTTAGTTTTAGGTCACCATGGACAAATACAACAAAGTTCTTTTTTCTTCCTTTACTTTATACTGTAGCTTGCCTTTTCATTTCTACTAACAGCATGTAAATCTTTGCACATACAAATACTAAAATTCATTTGCCCCCTGGGAACATAATCCATCAGTTTGTTAATGTCACTTTGAAGATGCAAACAGATTTTCTGTTGTAGATTTAATCCCCTCTTTCTCCCTTCATATCATCTGCAAATTTCAATATCTTACAATGCAGCCCACTATATATCATTAACAGAAGTAAGAAAAAGAACCAGTCCTGCAACTGATTCCTGTAACATACCATTTGTTGCAACTATCCATTATAAGACATAATCAGTAATCACTACCCTTTGTTTATAGCCCATCATCCAATTTCCTAACAATCAAATTCTTTCTTCTTTCACACTTGATTGCTGTTTCCCGCATTAGTGAGGGAGTGCCAGGAACAGATTTAGAAAGGCTACATCTGCTCACATCCATCCTCTGGCTATCATATGTAATGCACCATAAAAGTACAACCCCAATTGTATCACAGACATAGATTCCTAGAATATACACAGGAGAACTTCCATCACAAAATCATGAAGCATGAAAGAGTCTGGGTAAGAAAATATAGTATCTCTGCTTGACACCGTCTTTAAACATAATAACACAGAATAAGAACATTTGGTAAACAGAGAAGAGGTAGTAAAAGCTTTGCGGAAGATGAAAGCCGGCAAGGCAACAGGTTTGGATGGTATTGCAGTGGAATTTATTAAAAAAGGGGGTGACTGTATTGTTGACTGGTTGGTAAGGTTATTTAATGTAAGTATGACTCACGGTGAGGTGCCTGAGGATTGGCGGAATGAGTGCATAGTGCCATTGTACAAAGGCAAAGGGGATAAGAGTGAGTGCTCCAATTACAGAGGTCTAAGTTTGTTGAGTATTCCTGGTAAATCATATGGGAGGGTATTGATTGAGAGGGTGAAGACATGTACAGAGCATCAGATTGGGGAAGAGCAGTGTGGTTTCAGAAGTAGTAGAGGATGTGTGGATCAGGTGTTTGCTTTGAAGAATGTATGTGAGAAATACTTAGAAAAGCAAATGGATTTGTATGTAGCATTTATGGATCAGGAGAAGGCATATGATAGAGTTGATAGAGATGCTCTGTGGAAGGTATTAAGAATATATGGTGTGGGAGGCAAGTTGTTAGAAGCAGTGAAAAGTTTTTATCGAGGATGTAAGGCATGTGTACGTGTAGGAAGAGAGGAAAGTGATTGGTTCTCAGTGAATGTAGGTTTGTGGCAGGGGTGTGTGATGTCTCCATGGTTGTTTAATTTGTTTATGGATGGGGTTGTTAGGGAGGTGAATGCAAGAGTTTTGGAAAGAGGGGCAAGTATGAAGTCTGTTGGGGATGAGAGAGCTTGGGAAGTGAGTCAGTTGTTGTTCGCTGATGATACAGCGCTGGTGGCTGATTCATGTGAGAAACTGCAGAAGCTGGTGACTGAGTTTGGTAAAGTGTGTGAAAGAAGAAAGTTAAGAGTAAATGTGAATAAGAGCAAGGTTGTTAGGTACAGTAGGGTTGAGGGTCAAGTCAATTGGGAGGTAAGTTTGAATGGAGAAAAACTGGAGGAAGTGAAGTGTTTTAGATATCTGGGAGTGGATCTGGCAGCGGATGGAACCATGGAAGCAGAAGTGGATCATAGGGTGGGGGAGGGGGCGAAAATTCTGGGGGCCTTGAAGAATGTGTGGAAGTCGAGAACATTATCTCGGAAAGCAAAAATGGGTATGTTTGAAGGAATAGTGGTTCCAACAATGTTGTATGGTTGCGAGGCATGGGCTATGGATAGAGTTGTGCGCAGGAGGATGGAGGTGCTGGAAATGAGATGTTTGAGGACAATGTGTGGTGTGAGGTGGTTTGATCGAGTGAGTAACGTAAGGGTAAGAGAGATGTGTGGAAATAAAAAGAGCGTGGTTGAGAGAGCAGAAGAGGGTGTTTTGAAGTGGTTTGGGCACATGGAGAGAATGAGTGAGGAAAGATTGACCAAGAGGATATATGTGTCGGAGGTGGAGGGAACGAGGAGAAGAGGGAGACCAAATTGGAGGTGGAAAGATGGAGTGAAAAAGATTTTGTGTGATCGGGGCCTGAACATGCAGGAGGGTGAAAGGAGGGCAAGGAATAGAGTGAATTGGAGCGATGTGGTATACCGGGGTTGACGTGCTGTCAGTGGATTGAATCAAGGCATGTGAAGCGTCTGGGGTAAACCATGGAAAGCTGTGTAGGTATGTATATTTGTGTGTGTGGACGTATGTATATACATGTGTATGGGGGTGGGTTGGGCCATTTCTTTCGTCTGTTTCCTTGCGCTACCTCGCAAACGCTGGAGACAGCGGGAAAAAAAAAAAAAAAAAAAAGAACATTATTATCAAATATGGTTCACTTATCACAATATAAATTGTGTAATGCTCGAGTTTGATTCTATGGTGGAGGAAGACTCAAGAGGGGGATCAGTGTGGGCACAAGAGGAAATACACTCATGGCAACTACATAAAGCTGATCAAGGTTTTTGAAGGTATAAATTGGGGAAAAAAGTTCTATAAAAAAAAAAACTCATGCTTGGGGCTTCAGTCATGGACAAAAGTCCTAGGCCAGGTCTTAACTGAAATATGGAAAGATTAATCAAAGGAGAAAAGTGGAGACAAGGAAAGACTTTATGGATTATAAAGAAAGTAAAAAAAAAAAAAACCTGTTTTCTAAAAAGTGCCAGGCCATAGTTATTGGGAGAGATATGAAAGGGGACAGAGTTTCAAAGCTTCAAGGTGTAGGGAAAGAACCAGTTATCAAAATGGTAAACTCTTGAGTTGCCAACAGTCACACAGCAATCATGTGATGCACCAGCTTACTGAGTACAGAGTGGCCTTGCTAGTGATGAGGGCACACAAGCAGCCAGGTTTAGGGAGTGAAAACCAAAGTAATACATTTAGAAGAGAAAGGTGAACCAAAATTGTGGTGTATGGCATGTGAGTCAAGTTTTGAAGTTAGCCTGGGAGGGTTCATAATTCAGACCACTTTAAGTTCAACTCTGTTGAGTAAGGTTGAAGAGTTAGAACCATCCTATATAGAGGGACAGATCAATCCTTTGTATTACAGAGCAACTTTGGTAGAAAAAAAATTTCAACGCCTAAACAGGAATCCCAGTTTCTTGGATGCAGACTTATTTATTCCCATAATATGGGCTTTCCAAGATAGAGTGGATATTACAGTAATATTAAGTATGTTCAGTGAGTTAAGATATGGAATTACAGAACCACTGAAGGAGTGAGGAGAGTTGTGAGGAACTTTTGACAGAAAGATGGGCAAAATTTGAGTCTTGAAGGCATTAAACTTAACCAGATTTCATTTAACCCATTGAAATATCTAGTCGAAGTCTGAGTTTACTGAGTTTACACGAGATGCAGATCAAGTGAGAGAAGGAGCAGAATTGAAGGATGTAGAGGAATGAAGTGATGAGTTGCAGCATATGAGTATCTGTATTTGGCTATTTGTAGAAGACAGGAAATCACTGATAAAAAGGAGAAAAAGTGTAGGAGAAAAGACAGAACCTGGAGGGACACCAATGTTGATGTAAAAAGGGACAGAGGCTGATCCATCAACAACTGCAAAGAGAGATCAGCCAAAGATGAAGGTAGATATATGAGGGTCCAATGTGAGCATAAGATGGAAGATTAAAGATGAGACCACATCACCACAAGTCTAAAGCTTTGGATACATCAAGAGCAACTACACAGGATTCCCAAAAGTCTTTCAGGGATGATGACCAGACAGGAGTAAGATAGGAATGAATATCACCCATGGACTTGCTTATGGAAGCCATACTGGTGACCAAAAAGGAGACTGTGAGAATCAAGATGTTTGAGGATATGGAAGTTGAGGAGAGATTCAACACTTTGGAAATGGTGTATGTCAAAGCAACAAGAAGATATTTAGAGGGGTTAAAATTGTCACCCTTCTTTGAGATGGGATGAATCGATGCATGCTTCCCAGAAGAAGGGAAAGTTCTGGTTTTTAAATGGAAATGGACCAGACAAGCAAGCACAGGTGCAAGTTCAGATGAACACTCTTTCAGTACAAGGGGATGCCATCAGGACCATGAGCCTTCTTATGGTCCAGAGAGAGAAGTACTTTTTGGACAGCTCAAAAAGAGATTACAGGGAAGGGCATAGGATTACTAAGACACGCATCAGGGGATGAAGGAATGTTAGAGCCATCCAAAGCAGTGTTACAGGAGAAACCAGAACCAAAGAGAGCTGTTTTGTCTCAGGAAGACAGTTTTTTGTACCGACAGAACAGAAAAGTAAAGGAAAGGTGGAGTGACAAAAGTTATCGAGATGCCCTAAGCTAAAGACCCAAAAAACCTATCAGTGGATGAAGAGAAGTTATCATACTTTATTTGAATAAAGGAATCCTTTGCATTGATTACAGGTAGGGATAACTCCAGAATGGGAAGTAGAAGAAGGATAATTTTTCCAAGCCCAATATGCCTCATCCCTTGCCTGAATAGCCTCAGGGTAAGAACAATTGAACCAAGTATTGGAAGAGGAGGCTGTCTTGGAGGAAGGGGGGATAAATGCTTCCATTCCTGAAACAATAACCTCTGCTATGTGTTTGGTGGAGACAGATACATCACCACATAAGAGACAACAATTCACCCATGGAAAGTCAGAAAAATTTCTTTTGCAAGTTATTTCAGGCAGTTTTGTTGAGGTGCCAATATTCATGTTTGGAAGGGACTGCTGGAGGGGGAAGTGCTGCTAAAATATATACATTCATAAGAGAGTGGTCAGATAAACCAACTGGATGAAGATTGTGTAGCTACAATGTGAAGAATTAGGGGAGAAAAATAGATCCAAAATGTTAGGGAAAAAAGAGGTCACAGTGGTCAGGAATACATGTGGAGTAGGAAATCATTATCTCTAGATCACTGAGAATGGAGAACATGTGGGCTTCAATCCCCTCATCATCTACATGGGGGGAATTCAAACATTCTCTATGGCAAATGCTGAAATCTCCTAGGGAGAGGACTTCGGCTTATGGGTACGTGGATGTCGTGGCCTTGTGGCAGGAGTTTATATAGTCCAAAAAAAGATATAAAATTTGTAGAATTTTGCAGACAAAACAAAGGAAGAATGTAGAAGTTGGAAGACAGACCTTGAGTCAGATAACATCAAAGTTCTGGGACTCAAGGTCCTTGAGACACGCAACAGTTGTGATTATGTTGGGATAAGCAGACACCGCCTTCAAACTGTAAACAAGAGTGGAGATTATTGTTGGATATGAGAAAGGGGCTAGTGATAACATCATTACACAATCTGGGTCTCAGAGAGAAATAAGATGTTAAGAGAGGTAATTGACAGATGTTTAACAGAAGAGATGTTACTAGAGAGACCATGATGTTGGTATAGTGAACCACAGAAGAGACAAGTCTATCAGAGTAGGAAAGGTCATAGGAGGAGCCAGTACTACTACAGTCTAAGCTCTACCTCTCATAGGCAGTAGAGTAATGAAGGAACACAAGAGATTTTTGGCACCCTACTATGCCAGGAACTAGGGGCTGTAGGTAAGTTGGACTGTATCATGATTACATTAGAAGGGATTGTGCAGCCAAGAGATGGAAGATCTTATACAAAGAAAATAATTGAAATTGGAGAAGCTGTATGAAGCTTGTAAGGAAAAGATGGCAAGACTAGCTCTGTAGTTTCATACTGACTGAATAGAAAGTAAGACCAGCAATCCTAAAATGGAGGGTGTTATGCCATTCAAGTCATCATATGCAGGGAAATCATTGTATAAAGTTTCAGTATAGACAATGAATTTTCAATGTTATGATCATTGTGTAATCAAAGTTCACCTTTATAAGTGGCATGAAAATAGACAAGAAAAATAAAACTAGAATTTTAGGTTTTATGCCATTCAATCCTTTAGATCCTGGGAAATGATTGTAAAAAATTTCAAGGCCAGAGCTGAATTTTCAAGTTATGAGGAAGATTAAGTTGAAGAATAAACCAATTTATAAAAGACAAAATCCAAATTTTAGTAATGAGTCATAAGCCATCATTTCTGTAGAGGCTAGGACACAATTGTATGTAATCTAATGTGCATCTGACTATGTGTTTTCAAACTGTGAGCAAGGCTGAAGGTTTAAGAGTAACTCTAAAATGAACAGATGGAAAAGGATGGTTGACAAAATAATCTGAAAGTGTCTACTATGTGACACAAGCAATGCTAAATGTATGAACTGTATCACAAAGAAATAACAGATAGACAGACAAGACACTAGCAAAACCAAGAATGCCAACACTAAACACCACAGTCACATGATGAAATACAGACATTGTATGAACTAACATAAATATGCTATGGTTTTTTCTTCCTGAGGCTGCATCAATGGAAGTACAGACTTGCCAAATAATTTCTTGCCCCAAAGGAGTCATCCTGGGTAACACACTCTTTCTTTGAAACAGTTCCTGGGGTACTTTTGAGTAAAAAAGTGAATATACTTTGCAACCTCTTTAAATCTAATAGTTTTCTTTCATAACTGTTCGCTATTTCCTGCATGAGCAAGGCAGTTTCCAGAACAGATGACAGAGCCTTAGATGACAAAAGATTCTCGTATGGCTCTCTTCTCTGTTCCCTCTTTGGAAAGAAATGCAGAAGGGGAGGGTTTCTATTCCCTTATTCTTGCCACTCTTAGTTGCCTTCTATGACACACAGGAGATCAGCGGACAGTATTCTTTCTCACCTGCCCCAAGAGACTTGGGTAATTCTTTTATACTTGATTGCCATTTGCCAAGTTAGTGAGATAACACCAGGAACAGACGAAGAAAGACCATACCTGCTCACATACATTCTCTAGCTGTCACATGTCATGCATCGAAACCACAGCTCCCTATCCACAACCAGGCCCCACAGACCCTTCCATGATTTACCCCAGATGCTTCATTTGCTCTGGTTCAGCCCACTAACAGCACATCAACCCTAGTGTATCACATGATTTCAATTCATTCTATCCCATGCATGCCTTTCACCCTCCTGCGTGTACAGGCCCTACTCGTTCAAAACCTTTTTCACTCCATCCTTGCATCTCCAATTTGGCCTCCCCATTCTCCTTGTTCCCTTCACTTCTAATACATAACACAAATATCCTCTATATCAACTTTTCCTCACTCATTCTCTCCACATGTCCAAACCATTTCATTACACCCTTTCATGCTTTCTCAACCTCACTCTTTTTATTATCACAGATCTCCCTTACCCTTTCATTCCTTACTCAATGAAACCACCTCACACCACAAAATACTCCTCAAACACTTAATTTCCAACACATCCACCCTCCTCTGCACAGTCTTATCTCTAACCCATGCCTTGCATCCATATATACAAGACATAAATAATTATATGTACACAGTATATGCATACCTGATAAGTGCCAATCTTATTAGCTGTATCACCATTTCTAGTAACTCTATCAGCTCCAACAACAACAGCATCAATCTTGTGATTGTTCATTAAGGCTCCAGCCATACTATCACAGATCAGTACCCCTGGCATCTTCTCAAACACCAGTTCATAAGCAGTGAGACGTGCACCCTGATTGTATGGACGTGTTTCTGTACAGTAAGCTTGAGCTACAATAAATACAAAAAGCTTATTATTATCAAGTAAAGTCTTTTTTAAGTTTACAAAAATCATGCAAAATGCATTATCAGACACATCTGACAGGAGTAAGCACTAAGGGCACTGGATGAAAGACTTTTAACAGTTCAACATTTTCCTCTTCAAGAAATAGCACATTCAGTAGTACAAAGGAAAGCATGCATCATTAGGGGACAGCAATAAACAGATAAACAGCAAGTTTGCAGTAATTATGTGGGTAACTAAAATGCATTGTGCAATTTGCACACATGTAAGCAAGTCATACATAGGTTTCATTAAGAGTTGAGAAAAACACTGACATATGCAGAGGGCACATGAGGAAAGCAGGCTTTGAAATTAGGAGGAATCCATAAGTCAATAAATCCTAATTTTCCATTGTTTTTAAACTCTTTTTGGTGAGGCTAAGCTACTCTCACACTCTTTACAAGCTTAGTAGACAATATAGTACTAAGCTTTATTCATTCGGCATTAAATCTGTGTGAGACCAGTATATTCAACATTGCATACATTGTTTCACACAAGGAAATAAATATAGTATCTAAGTCAGGGTATGAGTTACCAAACAGGAAAAAAACAAATCATTGGAAATGGGAATATACCATATGCAGTACAAATATTTTATATAATAAATCAAGTATTTGCTTTCCTTTGTGTCAAAAACATACTATTCACTTTTCAAAATGTGATAAATGCCACAGTAAGCTAACTGCACATGACAATCAGTATAACATGCACTTATCCACATACATATATCAAACGGTCTATATTTGCAAAGTCTCAGGTATAGAGATTGTTACTGTTTATAGTTTAGTTATGAGAATGAGAAAATATCAGATGAGAATGGGAAACTATCAGAGTTGATTTTCTTACTTTCTGTTCTAGTCTTGTCATTCAACACTAAAATGTTAAAGTCTCAGAAGGGGTGGTTGCACCAAATATCAATATGATAAAAGTGATAGCCAAATTTTGTTTACCTTATAATAAATAAGTAAACATACTGGTGACTGAGTTTGGTAAAGTGTGTGGAAGAAGAAAGTTAAGAGTAAATGTGAATAAGAGCAAGGTTATTAGGTACAGTAGGGTTGAGGGTCAAGTCAATTGGGAGGTGAGTTTGAATGGAGAAAAACTGGAGGAAGTGAAGTGTTTTAGATATCTGGGAGTGGATCTGGCAGCGGATGGAACCATGGAAGCGGAAGTGGATCATAGGGTGGGGGAGGGGGCGAAAATTCTGGGGGCCTTGAAGAATGTGTGGAAGTCGAGAACATTATCTCGGAAAGCAAAAATGGGTATGTTTGAAGGAATAGTGGTTCCAACAATGTTGTATGGTTGCGAGGCGTGGGCTATGGATAGAGTTGTGTGCAGGAGGATGGAGGTGCTGGAAATGAGATGTTTGAGGACAATGTGTGGTGTGAGGTGGTTTGATCGAGTGAGTAACGTAAGGGTAAGAGAGATGTGTGGAAATAAAAAGAGCGTGGTTGAGAGAGCAGAAGAGGGTGTTTTGAAGTGGTTTGGGCACATGGAGAGAATGAGTGAGGAAAGATTGACCAAGAGGATATATGTGTCGGAGGTGGAGGGAACGAGGAGAAGAGGGAGACCAAATTGGAGGTGGAAAGATGGAGTGAAAAAGATTTTGTGTGATCGGGGCCTGAACATGCAGGAGGGTGAAAGGAGGGCAAGGAATAGAGTGAATTGGAGCGATGTGGTATACCGGGGTTGACGTGCTGTCAGTGGATTGAATCAAGGCATGTGAAGCGTCTGGGGTAAACCATGGAAAGCTGTGTAGGTATGTATATTTGCGTGTGTGGACGTATGTATATACATGTGTATGGGGGGGGGGTGGGCCATTTCTTTCGTCTGTTTCCTTACGCTACCTCGCAAATGCGGGAGACAGCGACAAAGTATAATAATAATAAAAAAAAAATACTTGAATATCCAATAAATGCATGATTCACAAATGATAATAGCATGTCATCATATAATTACATGCACTCAATGCAACAAAAATATACCCAGCAAGAACTGTCTAGCACCCATGCACAACTTTGTCATTTGTTGAATCATTCATTTCAGTTTGTTTATTTTCATCTCATCTTTGTATAACACTTGGCATTCAGTCTCATAAGTCACCAATATTCTATCAGGATTTCTCATTTCATAACATGAATGAAAGTCAAGATATTACATGGCAATGCAGATCAGGCTAGCCCTAGCCTTTTGGGGGCCCTAAGCAGAGTCTTTTTTGTGGGCCCCTCTACCTCTCAAATTACCTATATATCATGACCTCTAGAGGGAACCAGGGGCATGCCCCTGGAAAAATTTGAAAATTCATGGAGTGCAATATCTTATTCCTCCTTAACTTTTCACTCAAGTTTCTTACAAAATCTTCAGCAACTGTTACTTTGCTTTTCTCTACCAGCCTCCCAACATTCTGCTTATACATCTTATATTCTTCCCTCCTTCACTAAACGTCCACTGGTATAGTACATAAGAGCCTTATGCCTCTTCTTCTCTTCTACATGATTTCTAATCTCACCTGTACACCTTGCATTTACACTTTTATTCTTATATCTCACAACATTTGAAATTTTACAGAGTGCAATGTCTTATTCCTCCTCAAACTTTCACTCGACTTCCTTCCAAAATGTTCAGCAACTGTTGCTTTGCTTTTCTCTATCAGCCTCCCAACATTCTGCTTACACATCTTATATTCTTCCCTCCTCCTTTACTGAACTTCCACTGGTATAGTACTTCAGAGCAAACCACCTTATGCCTTTTCTTCTCCTCTATAAGATTTCTAATCTCACCTATATACCTTGCATTTACACTTTTATATCTCATGTTTCCAACTAATAACTCTGCATCCCTTAACAGTCCTTATCTAAACATTCTAAACACATTCATGTACATTCATACATGACTGCATTCACTGCACTTTCATCTAAACTCTGTCACCCTTTCTTCCTACTGCTCCTTGTATTCTTTCTGATTCATCTCCTTTGCCAACACTTTTACCTTTCCATTTTTTCCTTATGCCAGAACTCCTTATGCCTGATCCTTCTTTTCATAAAAATTGCATGAAGGTCATAATCTTTAAAGAAACCCCTCATAACTCAACCATCCAGCACAACCTTTCAACTACTGCCACCCAAGCCAAGGGCACTCAGGATGGTTCATCATCCAGGCCAGTGTCATACAAAACAGTCCATCACTCAAAACAGGCCTATATGTAAGTAATCAATAGTTACTCTTTTAGAAGATTCTGTGATTATTCAGTTCATATTTACTGGGTATCTGCTGGCTTGGAGAAGCAGCACAAGTTATTTTCCATGATTATTTGAAATACAGAGGTGTTTCATTATGTCATATTTCAATTTCAATACAAAAACCTTCTCAGGTTAAAAAAATTCCCTGAATTATTACTTGCAATATTTGGTATTTTTTGTGAGGGTAATGTATTTGCTCGAAAACCTCAGTGTAAGGATGATTTTTCAAGCTCAATTCAAATCTGTGGTTGAAATATATATGTTAGGAAACAGTAAGACCTGTATATAGGTAAGTAATGGTTACTCGTTTAGAAGACTGTGTGATCATTTGTTTTTTTGTATTCATTGGGTATCTGTCTGACTGGGGAAGAATGATGAAATATTTTCCATGATATCTCTAGTATAGAGGTGTTTCATTATGTCACATTTCAACTTTACAACAAAAGATTTTTGGGCTAATACATTGCCTGAACTATTACTTGCAATTTTAGGTATCTTTTAGGGTAACAGATTTGTTTGAAGACCTCAACATAAGGACTATTCTTCAAGCTGAATTCGAATCTGGGGTTGATATATATGTTGGGGGACATTAAGGCCTGTAAACAAGTAATTAATGGTTAGTCTTTTAAAAGATTCTGCAATTATTCAGTTCATATTTATTGGGTGTTTGCCAGCTAGGGTAAGCATTATGAATTATTTACTGTGATTATTTCAAGTATCAAAGCGCTTCATCACGTCATATTTCAATATTCAAACAAAAGCGTTTTGGGGCAAAATACTTCGCTGAACTATTACCTGCAATATTTGGTATTTTTGAGAGGGTAATAGATTTGCTTGAAAACCTCAGTATAATGACGATTTTTCATGCTCAATTCGAAGCTGGGGTTGACAAACATGCTGGGGTACATTAAAGCCTGTAAATAAGTAGTTAATGGTTACTCTATTAAAAGGTTCTTTGAATAGTAAGTTCATACCGATTGGGTATCTGTTGGCTTGGGGAAGCATTATATTTTCTGTGATTATTTCAAGTACAGGAGTGTTTTGTCATGTCATATTTCAATTTTAAAACAAATAGCTTTTTGAGCTGAACACTTCAATTGAATACTATGAGCCATTTTTGGTATTTTTGTGGGTGTAATAGATTTGCTTGAAAACCTCAGTATAAAGTACATTTTTCATGCTGAATTCGAATCTGGGGTTCAAAAATAAGTTGGAGGATATCAAGGCCTGTAAATATGCAATTCACTGTTACTCTTTTAGAAGATTCTGTGATTATTTTTTTTCATATTTCTTGGGTATCTGTCAGCTAAGGGAAGCATTATGAGATATTTTCCATGATTAAGTAACAAGAGTTCCACTGTCACTTTCAGTTTTAACACAAAGACACAAAGTTTTTTGTGAGGGTAATAGATTTGCATGAAAATCAAAATATAAGGATTATTTTTCATGTTAAATTAGAATCTGGGGTTAAAATATATATCTGGAAACGGTAAGGCGAGTAAAAAAGTAATCAACTATTACTCTTTTAAAAGATCTTGTGATTATTCGATCCATATTCATTGAGTATCTGTTGGCTTGGGGAAGCATTATGAGATATTTTCTCAGAATATTTCAGGTAGAAAAGTGTTTCATTATGTCATATAACAATTTCAAAACAAAATGCAATTTTAGCTGTTTTTGTGAAGGTGATATATTCGCTTAAAAACCTCAGTATATGGATTAATTGTCTAATGAATTCAAGACTGGGATTGAAATATATGTAGGGGAACATTATGGCTTGTAAACAAGTAATTGATGGTTATTCTTTCAGAAGATTCTGTGATTATTTGGTTTGTATTTATTAGGTATCTGTCAGCTTGGGGAAGCATTATGAGATACTTTCCATCATTATTCAAGTATAGAAGCATTTCATTAGGTCATATCTAAACTGTAAAACAAAAAGGTTTCTGGGTAAGGAATTTCCTGCAATTTTTGGTATCTTACTGAGGGTAATAGATCTTCTTGAAAACCTCAGTATGTGGACTATTTTTCAAACTAAATTCAAATCTAGGGTTAAAATATAAGTTGGGGAAATCAAATCCAATAAATAAATAATTCATGGCTTGGGGAAGCAGTATGAGGTATTTTCCATGATTATCTTAAGTACAGAAGCATTTCATCATAATTCAATTCTAAAACAAAAAGCTCTTCAGGCTAAAAAATTACCTGTTGTGGATGAGAGGGCTTGGGAAGTGATTCAGCTGTTGTTTGCTGATGATACAGCACTGGTGGCTGATTTGGGTGAGAAACTGCAGAAGTTGGTAACTGAGTTTGGTAAAGTTTGTGAAAGAAGAAAGTTGAGAGTAAACTTGAATAAGAGCAAGGTTATTAGGTTCAGTAGGGTTGAGGGACAAGTTAATTGGGAGGTAAGTTTGAATGGAGAAAAACTGGAGGAAGTAAAGTGTTTTAGATATCTGGGAGAGGACTTAGCAGCAGATGGAACTGTGGAAGCAGAAGTGAGTCACAGGGTGGGGGAGGGGGCGAAGGTTCTGGGAGCATTGACGAATGTATGGAAGGCAAGAACGTTAACTTGGAGAGCAAAAATGGATATGTTTGAAGGAATAATGGTTTCAACAATGTTATATGGTTGCAAGGCGTGGGCTATCGATAGGATTGTGTGGAAGAGGGTGGATGTGTGGGAAATGAGATGTTTGAGGACAACATGTGGTGTGAGGTGGTTTGATCGAGTAAGTAATGAATGGATAAGAGAGATGTGTGGTAATAAAAAGAGTGTGGTTGAAAGAGCAGAAGAGGGTGTGTTGAAATGGTTTGGACACAAGGAGAGAATGAGCGAGGAAAGATTGACAAAAAGGACATATGTGTCAGCGGTGTAGGGAACGAGGAGAAGTTAGAGACCAAATTAGAGGTGGAAGAATGGAGTGAAAAAGATTTTGAGCGATCCGGGCCTGAACACACAGGAGGGTGAAAGGCGTGCAAGGAATAGAGTGAATTGGAACGACGTGGTATACTAGGGTTGACGTGCTGTCAATGGATTGAACCAGGGAATGTGAAGTGTCTGGGGTAAACCAAGGAAAGGTCTGTAGGGCCTGGATGTGGAAAGGGAGCTGTTGTTTTGGTGCATTACACATGACAGCTTGAGAGTGAGTGAGAGTGAATGTGGCCTTTTTTTTGTCTTTTCCTGCTGCTATCTCTCTTGGGGTGGGGATGCTATGTCATGTGTGGCGGGGTGGCAACAGGAATGGAAGAAGGCGGCAAGTGTGGGTGTGTACATGTGTATATATGCATATGTCTGTGTATGTATATGCATGTATACATTGAAATGTGTATGTATGTGTGTGTGTGTGTGTGTGTGTGTGTGTGTGTGTGTGTGTGTGTGTGTGTGTGTGTGGGCATTTATGTATATACATGTGTATGTGGGTGGGTTGAGCCATTCCTCATCTGTTTTCTTGCACTACCTTGATGATGTGGGAGACAGGCAATTAAGTATAATTAATAATAAAATATATCTACAGGCCTTACTATTTTTTCTGAACATATAACATATGCTATGTCATGTGTGGCGGGGTAGCAACAGAAATGGATGAAGGCGGCAGGTGTGGGTGTGTACATGTGTATATATGTATATGCCTGTGTATGTATATGCATGTATACATTAAAATGTGTGTGTGTGTGTGTGTGTGTGTGTGTGTGTGTGTGTGTGTGTGTGTGTGTGTGAGGACATTTATGTATATACATGTGTATGTGGGTGGGTTGCGCCATTCCCCATCTGCTCCCTTGCGCTACCTCGCTAATGTGGGAGACAGCGATTAAGTATAATTAATAATAAAATATATTTACAGGCCTTACTATTGTTTCCTAACATATAACATATGCTATGTCATGTGTGGCGGGGTGGCAACGGGAATGGATGAAGGTGGCAAGTGTGGGTGTGTACATGTGTATATATGTATAAGTCTGTGTATGTATATGCATGTATACATTGAAATGTGTATGTGTGTGTGTGTGTGTGTGTGTGTGTGTGTGTGTGTGTGTGTGTGTAAGTGTGTGTGGGCATTTATGTATATACATGTGTATGTGGGTGGGTTGGGCCATTCCTCATCTGTTTCCTTGTGCTACCTCGCTGATGTGGGAGACGGCGATTAAGTATGATTAATAAAAAATATTTACAGGTATTACTATTGTTTCCTAACATATGTTTCAATGACAGATTTGAATTGAGCATGAAAAATAGTCCTTATACTGAGGCTTTCAAACAAATCTATTACCCTCACAAAAAATACCAAATAATGTAGATTAGTTCATATTTTTTGGGTATATGTTGGCTTGGAGAAGCAGCACAAGGTATTTTCCATGATTATTTGAAGTACAGAAGTGTTTCATTATGTCATATTTCATTTTCAAAACAAAAAGCCTCTAAGGTTAAAAAATTCCCTGAACTAATCCTTGCAATATTTGGTATTTTTTGAGAGGGTAATGGATTTGCTTGAAAACCTCAGTGTAACGGTGATTTTTCATGCTCAATTCGAATTTGTAATTGAAATATATGTTAGGAAACAGTAAGGCCTGTAAATAAGTAATTGATACTCATCAGAAGATTCCATGACAGTTAGTTTTGAATTCACTGGGTATCTATTGAATTGATTGAGAATTATGAGATATTTTCAGTTTTAAAACAAAAAATTTGCAATTTGCTTAAAAATCTCAATATAGGGACTATTCTTCATGCTGAATTAAAATCTTGGGTTTAAATATATGTTGAGAAACAGTAAGGCTAGTTAATAAGTCATTAACTGTTGAGCTTTTAGAAGATTCTGTGATTATTCGATTCATATTAGTTGGGTATCTGTCCGATTCATGTTAGTTGGGTATCTGTTGGGCTGGGGAAGCTGAGATATTTGTTGCAACTGTTTTAAGTATAGAAGAGCTTCATTATGTCATACATCAATTTCAAAACAAAAAAGTTCTCAGACAAAAAATTCCGACATTTATGGTATTTTTGTGAGGTTGATAGGTTTGTATCAAAATCTCAGGATAAGGACCGTTTTTCAAGCGGTATTTGAATCTTGGGTTGAAACATTTGTTAAAGGACAGTAAGGTCTGTAAATAAATAATTATGTTACTCCTATCAAAGATTCTGTGATTAATTGGTTTGTGTTTATTGGGTATCTGTCAGCTATGGGAATCATTATGATATATTTTCTGGGACTGATTCAGGAACAGATGCGTTTCACTGTCATATTCCAATTTTAAAACAAAATTTTTTTTTGGCTGAAAATTCCCTTGTATTCCCGGCAAATTATGGTATTTAAGTAAAGGGTTGGGCTATAGATAGAGTTGTGCACAGGAGGGTGGATGTGCTGGAAATGAGATGTTTGAGGACAATATGTGGTGTGAGGTAGTTTGATCGGGTAAGTAATAATAGGGTAAGAGAGATGTCTGGTAATAAAAAGAGTGTGGTTGGGAAAGCAGAAGAGGGTGTTTTGAAATGGTTTGGTCACATGGAGAGAATGAGTGAGGAAACATTGACAAAGACGATATATGTGTCAGAGGTGGAGGGAACAAGGAGAAGTGGGAGACCAAATTGGAAGTGGAAAGATGGAGTGAAAAAGATTTTGAATGATCGGGGCCTGAACATGCAGGAGGGTGAAAGGCGTGCAAGGAATAGAGTGAATTGGAACGACATGGTATATCGGGGTCGACGTGCTGTCAATGGATTGAACCAGGGCATGTGAAGCATCTGGGGTAAACCATGGAAAGTTCTGTGGGGCCTGGATCTGGAAAGGGAGCTGTGGTTTCAGTGCATTATACACGACAGCTAGAGACTGAATGTGAACGAATGTGGCCTTTGTTGTCTTTTCCTAGCGCTAACTTGCGCACATGTGGGGGGAGGGGGTTGTTATCTCAAGTGTGGTGGGGTGGCGATGAGAATGAATAAAGGCAGACAGTATGAATTATGTACATGTGTATGTATGTATATGTCTGCGTGTGAATATATATGTATACGTTGAGATGTATAGGTATGTATATTTGCGTGTGGGGACGTGTATGTATATACATGTGTATGTGGGTGGGGTTGGGCCATTCTTTCGTCTGTTTCCTTGCGCTACCTCGCTAACGCGGGAGACAGTGGCAAAGCAAAATAAATAATAAATAAATAAGTAAAGGGCAATAGATCTGTTTGAAAACCTAAGTATAAGGAATATTTTTCATGCTGAATTCAAATCTGGGATTTAAATATTTGTTGAACAACATTAAGGCATGTGAATATATAATTAACTATTACTCTTTCAAAAGATTCTGTGATCATTCAGTTTGTATTCATTGGGTACCTGCCTGCTTGTGGAATCATTATGAGGTATTTTCTGGGATCATTTCAGGAAAAGAAGCATTCATTATGCCATACTTCAATTTTAAAACAAAAAGTTTTTTGGCTTACAATTCCTAAATTTGGAATTTTTGTAAGGATATATATTTGCTTGAAAACCTCAGTATAAGGACTATTTTTCATATTTAGGTGACTTTATCGATTGCAAATAAGTAATTCATAATTACTTTTTTTAGAAGATTCAGTTATCATTCGGTTTGTATTTATTGGTTACTTGTCAACTTGGGGAAACGTAATGAGAAATTTTCATGATTATTTCTGGGACAGGAGCTTTTCATTATGTCTTTTTCTATACCAAAGAAAAGTTTTTTTTTGCTCTAAAAGATTCTCTGAGATATTATGTGCAATTATGTGTGTGGCTATAATCAAGATGAGAAGAAAGGAGAGATAGGTAGTGATTGAGAAAAGAAACCTGGATGTTCTTGCTATGAGTGAAATGAACCTCAAGGGTAAAGGGGAAGAGCAGTTTGGGAAAGTCTTGGGAGTAAATTCAGGGGTTGGTGAGAGGGCAAAAGCTAAGGAAGGAATAGCACTACTCCTGAAGCAGGAATTGCAGGAATGTAAGAAAGTAATTCCTTGACTGATTTGGGTAAAACTGAAAGTGGATGGCAAGAGATGGGTGATTAATGGTGCCTATGCACCAATAGAGAGTTAAGTGTTTTGGGAGCAGGTGAGTGAGTGTGTTAGCAGCTTTGATGTATGAGACTGGGTTATAGTGATGGGTGATTTAAATGTGAAGGTGAGTAAAGTGGCAATTGATTGTATAATTGGTATACATGGGGTGTTCAGTGTTGTAAATGGAAATGGTGAAGAGCTTGTGGATTTGTGTGCTGAAAAATGAACTGGTGATTGCGAATACCTGCTTCAAAAAGCTGGAGATAAATAAGTATATGTATGTGAGTAGAAGAGATGGTCAAAGGGCATTATTGGATTACGTGGTGAATGATAGGCATATAAAAGAGAGACTTTTGGATGTTAATATGCTGAGAGTGGCAGCTGGAGGGATGTCTGATCATATTAACTTGTGGAGGTGAAGGTGAAGATTTGTAGAGGTTTCCAGAAAAGAAGAGAGAATGTTGGGGAGAAGAGAGTGGTCAGGGTAAGTGAGCATGGAAAGGACACTTGTATGAGGACGTACCAGGAGAGACTGAGTGAAGAATGGCAAAAAATGGGAGCAAATGACATGAGGGGAGTGGATGAGGAATAAGATGTATTTAGGGAAGCAGTGACAGCTTGCATAAAAGATGCATGTGGCATGAGAAAGGTGGGAGGTGGGCAGATTAGAAATAGTAGTGAGTGGGGGGATGAAGAAGTAAGGTTGTTAGTGAAAAAGAAAAGAGAGGCATTTGGACAATACTTGCAGGGAAGTAGTGCAAATGACTGGGAGATGTATAAAAGAAAGTGGCAGGAGGTCAAGAGAAAGGTGCAAGAGGTGAAAAGGATGGCAAATGAGAGTTGGGGTGAGATAGTATCATCATATTTACTGAAAATAAAAAGATGTTTTGAAAGGAGGTAAATAATGTGCGTAAGACAAGAGAACAAATGGGAACATCAGTAAAGGAGGCAAGCGGGGAGGTAATAACAGGTAAAGATGAAGTGAGAAGGAGATGGAGTGAGTATTTTGAAGGTTTGTTCAATGTGTTTGATGATAGAGTGACAAATATAGGGTGTTTTAGTTGGGGTGGTGTGTGAATTGAGACGGTTAGGGAGAATGGTTTGGTAACAGAGAAAAGGTAGTGAAAACCTTGTGGAAGATGAAAGCCGGCAAGGCAGCAGGTTTGGATGGTATTGCAGCGGAATATATTAAAAAAGAGGATGACTGTGTTGTTGATTAATTGGTAAGGATATTCAATGTATGTATGGATCACGATGAAGTATCTGAGGATTGGCGGAAGGCATGTATAGTGCCGCTGTACAAAGGAAAAGATGATAAAGGTGAGTGTTCAAATTACAAAGACATAAGTTTGTTGGGTATTCCTGGGAAATCATATGGGAGGGTATTGATTGAGAGGGTAAAGGTATGTACAGAGCATCAGATTGGGGAAGTGCAGTGTAGTGTGGTTTCGGAATTGGTAGAGGATGTGTGGATCAAGTGTTTGCTTTGAAGAATGTACGTGAGAAATACTTAGAAAAACAGATGGATTTGTATGTAGTATTTATGGATCTGGAGAAGGCATATAAAGTGTGGGAGGAAAGTTGCTAGAGGCAGTGAAAAGTTTTTAACAAGAATGTAAGGCATGTGTATGAGTAGGAAGAGAGGAGACTGACTGATCACCAGTGAATGTCAGTTTGCGGCAGGGATATGCGATATCCCCATGGCTGTTCAATTTGTTTATGGATGGGGTGATTGGGGAGGTAAATGCAAGAGTTTTGGAGAGAGGGGCAAGAATGCAGTCTGTTGTGGATGAGAGGAAATGGAAAGGGAGTCAGTTGTTGTTCGCCGATGATACAGCTCTAGTGGCTGATTCGGATGAGAAACTGCAGATTTGTGACTGAGTTTTGTGAAAGGAGAAAGTTGAGAGTAAATGTGAATAAAAGCAAGGTTATTAGGTCAGTAGGGTTGAGGGACAAGTTAAGTGAGTTGTAAGTCTGAATGTAGAAAGACTGGAGGAAGTGAAGTGTTTTAGATATCTGGAGTATACTAAGCAGCGGATGGAGCCATGGAAGCGTTAGTGATTCACAGAGTGGGGGAGGGGGTGAAGGTTCTGGGAGCGATGAAAAATGTGTGGAAAGAGAGAACGTTACCTTGGAGAGCAAAAATAGGTATGTTTAAAGGATTAGTAGTTCCACCAATGTTATATCGTTGCGAGGCATGGTCTATATATAGATAGGGTTGTGTGGAGGAGGGTGGATGTGTTGGAAATGAAATGTTTGAGGACAATATGTGGTGTGAGGTGGTTTGATCGAGTAAGTAATGAAAGTGTAATAAAAAAGAGTGTGGTTGGGAGAACAGAAAAGGGTGTACTGTAATGGTTTGGACATATGGAAAGAATGAGAGGAAAGACTGACAAAGAGGGTATATGCGTCAGAGGTAGAGGGAACTGGAGGTGGAAGGATGGAGTGAAAAACATTTTGAGCAATCGGGGCATTTAACATACAGGAGGGTGAGAGGTGGGCAAGGAATAGAGTGAATTGGAATGATGTGGTATACCAGGGTCGACATGCTGTCAATGGACTGAACCAGGGCATGTGAAGCATCTGGGGTAAACCATGGAAAGGCCTATGGGGAATGGATGTGGAGAGGGAGTTGTGGTTTTGGTGCATTACACATGACAGCTACATACTGAGTGTAAATGACTGTGGCCTTTTTTATTGTCTTTTCCTCGTTCCACCTAGCTGAAGGTGGGGGTGAGTTGCTATTTCTTGTGTGCCTGGGTAGCAAGAGACATAGATGAAGGCAAGCAAATATGAGTATGTACATGTGCATATATGTATATGTCTATGTATGTATATGTATGCATAGGTTGATATGTATATGTATGTATGTATATGTGCATGTATGGGCATTTATATACATAAATTTGTATATAGATAAATAAATAAATAAATAAATAAATATATATATATATATATTCTGAATACAGAATGGAAAAAGGTGAGAACAATGGAAGTAAGGGGAATGGGGGAGGAATGGGATGTATTTAGGGAATCAGAGATGGATTGCGCAAAAGATGCTTGTGGCATGAGAAGCGTGGGAGGTGGGTTGATTAGAAAGGGTAGTGAGTGGTGGGATGAAGAAGTAAGAGTATTAGTGAAAGAGAAGAGAGAGGCATTTGGATGATTTTTGCAGAAAAAAAATGCAATTGAGTGGGAGATGTATAAAAGAAAGAGACATGAGGTCAAGAGAAAGGTGCATGATGTGAAAAAGAGGGCAAATGAGAGTTGGGTTCAGAGAGTATCATTAAATTTTATGGAGAATAAAAAGATGTTCTGGAAGGAGGTAAATAAAGTGCGTAAGACAAGGGAGCAAATGGGAACTTCAGAGAAGGGCGCTAATGGGGAGGTGATAACAAGTAGTGGTGATGTGAGAAGGAGATGGAGTGAGTATTTTGAAGGTTTGTTGAATGTGTTTGATGATAGAGTGGCAGATATAGGGTGCATTGGTCGAGGTGGTGTGCAAAGTGACAGGGTTAGGGAAAATGATTTGGTAAACAAAGAAGAGGTAGTAAAAGCTTTGCGGAACATAAAAGCCGGCAAGGCAGCAGGTTTGGATGGTATTGCAGTGGAATCTATTAAAAAAGGGGGTGACTGTATTGTTGACTGGTTGGTAAGGTTATTTAATGTAAGTATGACTCATGGTGAGGTGCCTGAGGATTGGCGAAATGCGTGCACAGTGCCATTGTACAAAGGCAAAGGGGATAAGAGTGAGTGCTCAAATTACAGAGGTATAAGTTTGGTGAGTATTCCCGGGAAATTATATGGGAGGGTATTGATTGAGAGGATGAAGGCATGTACAGAGCATCAGATTGGGGAAGAGCAGTGTGGTTTCAGAAGTGGTAGAGGATGTGTGGATCAGGTGTTTGCTTTGAAGAATGTATGTGAGAAATACTTAGAAAAGCAAATGGATTTGTATGTAGCATTTATGGATCTGGAGAAGGCATATGATAGAGTTGATAGAGATGCTCTGTGGAAGGTACTAAGAATATATGGTGTGGGAGGCAAGTTTTTAGAAGCAGTGATAAGTTTTTATCGAGTATGTAAGGCATGTGTACGTGTAGGAAGAGAGGAAAGTGATTGGTTCTCAGTGAATGTAGGTTTGCGGAAGGCGTGTGTGATGTCTCCATGGTTGTTTAATTTGTTTATGGATGGGGTTGTTAGGGAGGTGAATGCAAGAGTTTTGGAAAGAGGGGCAAGTATGAAGTCCGTTGTGGATGAGAGAGCTTGGGAAGTGAGTCAGTTGTTGTTCGCTGATGATAGAGCGCTGGTGGCTGATTCATGTGAGAAACTGCAGAAGCTGGTGACTGAGTTTGGTAAAGTGTGTGAAAGAAGAAAGTGAAGAGTAAATGTGAATAAGAGCAAGGTTATTAGGTACAGTAGGGTTGAGGGTCAACTCAACTGGGAGGTAAGTTTGAATGGAGAAAAACTGGAGGAAGTAAAGTGTTCTAGATATCTGGGAGTGGATCTCGCAGCGGATGGAACCATGGAAGCAGAAGTGAATCATAGGGTGGGAGAGGGGGCGAAAATTCTGGGAGCCTTGAAGAATGTTTGGAAGTCGAGAACATTATCTCGGAAAGCAAAAATGGGTATGTTTGAAGGAACAGTGGTTCCAACAATATTGTATGGTTGCGAGACGTGGGCTATGGATAGAGTTGTGCGCAGGAGGATGGATGTGCTGGAAGTGAGATGTTTGAGGACAATGTGTGGTGTGAGGTGGTTTGATCGAGTAAGTAATGTAAGGGCAAGAGAGATGTGTGGAAATAAAAAAGAGCGTGGTTGAGAGAGCAGAAGAGGGTGTTTTGAAATGGTTTGGGCACATGGAGAGAATGAGTGAGGAAAGACTGACCAAGAGGATATATGTGTCGGAGGTGGAGAGAACGAGGAGAAGTGGGAGACCAAATTGGAGGTGGAAAGATGGAGTGTAAAAGATTTTGAGTGATTAGGGCCTGAACATGCAGGAGGGTAAAAGGTGGGGAAGGAATAGAGTGAATTGGATCGATGTGGTATACCGGGGATGACATGCTGTCAGTGGATTGAATCAGGGCATGTGAAGCGTCTGGGGTAAACCACGGAAAGTTGTGTGGGGCCTGGATGTGGAAAGGGAGCTGTGGTTTCGGGCATTATTGCATGACAGCTAGAGACTGAGTGTGAACGAATGGGGCCTTTGTTGTCTTTTCCTAGCGCTACCTCGCACCCATGATGGGGGAGGGGCATGGTATTCCATGTGTGGCGGGGTGGTGATGGGAATGAATAAAGGCAGACTGTGTGAATTGTGTGCATGGGTATATATGTATATGTCTGTGTGTGTATATATATGTGTACATTGAGATGTATAGGTATGTATATTTGCGTGTGCCAACGTGTATGTATATACATGTGTATGAGGGTTGGGTTGGGCCATTTCTTTCGTCTGTTTCCTTGCGCTACCTCGCAAACGCGGGAGACAGCGACAAAGCAAATATATATATATATATATTTTTTTTTTTTTTTTTTTTTTTTTTTTTTTTTTTTTTTTTTTTTTTATACTTTGTCGCTGTCTCCCGCGTTTGCGAGGTAGCGCAAGGAAACAGACGAAAGAAATGGCCCAACCCCCCCCCCCCATACACATGTACATACACACGTCCACACACGCAAATATACATACCTACACAGCTTTCCATGGTTTACCCCAGACGCTTCACATGCCTTGCTTCAATCCACTGACAGCACGTCAACCCCTGTATACCACATGACTCCAATTCACTCTATTTCTTGCCCTCCTTTCACCCTCCTGCATGTTCAGGCCCCGATCACACAAAATCTTTTTCACTCCATCTTTCCACCTCCAATTTGGTCTCCCTCTTCTCCTCGTTCCCTCCACCTCCGACACATATATCCTCTTGGTCAATCTCTCCTCACTCATTCTCTCCATGTGCCCAAACCATTTCAAAACACCCTCTTCTGCTCTCTCAACCACGCTCTTTTTATTTCCACACATCTCTCTTACCCTTACGTTACTTACTCGATCAAACCACCTCACACCACACATTGTCCTCAAACATCTCATTTCCAGCACATCCATCCTCCTGCGCACATCTCTATCCATAGCCCACGCCTCGCAACCATACAACATTGTTGGAACCACTATTCCCTCAAACATACCCATTTTTGCTTTCCGAGATAATGTTCTCGACTTCCACACATTTTTCAAGGCTCCCAAAATTTTCGCCCCCTCCCCCACCCTATGATCCACTTCCGCTTCCATGGTTCCATCCGCTGACAGATCCACTCCCAGATATCTAAAACACTTCACTTCCTCCAGTTTTTCTCCATTCAAACTCACCTCCCAATTGACTTGACCCTCACCCCTACTGTACCTAATAACCTTGCTCTTATTCACATTTACTCTCAACTTTCTTCTTCCACACACTTTACCAAACTCAGTCACCAGCTTCTGCAGTTTCTCACATGAATCAGCCACCAGCGCTGTATCATCAGCGAACAACAACTGACTCACTTCCCAAGCTCTCTCATCCCCAACAGACTTCATACTTGCCCCTCTTTCCAGGACTCTTGCATTTACCTCCCTTACAACCCCATCCATAAACAAATTAAACAACCATGGAGACATCACACACCCCTGCCGCAAACCTACATTCACTGAGAACCAATCACTTTCCTCTCTTCCTACACGTACACATGCCTTACATCCTCGATAAAAACTTTTCACTGCTTCTAACAACTTGCCTCCCACACCATATATTCTTAATACCTTCCACAGAGCATCTCTATCAACTCTATCATATGCCTTCTCCAGATCCATAAATGCTACATACAAATCCATTTGCTTTTCTAAGTATTTCTCACATACATTCTTCAAAGCAAACACCTGATCCACACATCCTCTACCACTTCTGAAACCGCACTGCTCTTCCCCAATCTGATGCTCTGTACATGCCTTCACCCTCTCAATCAATACCCTCCCATATAATTTACCAGGAATACTCAACAAACTTATACCTCTGTAATTTGAGCACTCACTCTTATCCCCTTTGCCTTTGTACAATGGCACTATGCACGCATTCCGCCAATCCTCAGGCACCTCACCATGAGTCATACATACATTAAATAACCTTACCAACCAGTCAACAATATATATATAATATATATATATATATATGAATGTAGGTTTGCGGCAGGGGTGTGTGATGTCTCCATGGTTGTTTAATTTGTTTATGGATGGGGTTGTTAGGGAGGTGAATGCAAGAGCTTTGGAAAGAGGGGCAAGTATGAAGTCTGTTGGGGATGAGAGAGCTTGGGAAGTGAGTCAGTTGTTGTTCGCTGATGATACAGCGCTGGTGGCTGATTCATGTGAGAAACTGCAGAAGCTGGTGACTGAGTTTGGTAAAGTGTGTGAAAGAAGAAAGTGAAGAGTAAATGTGAATAAGAGCAAGGTTATTAGGTACAGTAGGGTTGAGGGTCAAGTCAATTGGGAGGTGAGTTTGAATGGAGAAAAACTGGAGGAAGTGAAGTGTTTTAGATATCTGGGAGTGGATCTGGCAGCGGATGGAACCATGGAAGCGGAAGTGGATCATAGGGTGGGGGAGGGGGCGAAAATTCTGAGAGCCTTGAAGAATGTGTGGAAGTCGAGAACATTATCTCGGAAAGCAAAAATGGGTATGTTTGAAGGAATAGTGGTTCCAACAATGTTGTATGGTTGTGAGGCGTGGACTATGGATAGAGTTGTGCACAGGAGGATGGATGTGCTGGAAATGAGATGTTTGAGGACAATGTGTGGTGTGAGGTGGTTTGATCGAGTAAGTAACGTAAGGGTAAGAGAGATGTGTGGAAATAAAAAGAGCGTGGTTGAGAGAGCAGAAGAGGGTGTTTTGAAATGGTTTGGTCACATGGAGAGAATGAGTGAGGAAAGATTGACCAAGAGAATATATGTGTCGGAGGTGGAGAGAACGAGGAGAAGAGGGAGACCAAATTGGAGGTGGAAAGATGGAGTGAAGAAGATTTTGTGTGATCGGGGCCTGAACATGCAGGAGGGTGAAAGGAGGGCAAGGAATAGAGTGAATTGGAGCGATGTGGTATACCGGGGTTGACGTGCTGTCAGTGGATTGAATCAAGGCATGTGAAGCGTCTGGGGTAAACCATGGAAAGCTGTGTAGGTATGTATATTTGCGTGTGTGGACGTATGTATATACATGTGTATGGGGGTGGGTTGGGCCATTTCTTTCGTCTGTTTCCTTGCGCTACCTCGCAAACACGGGAGACGGCGACAAAGCAAAAAAAAAAATATATATATATATATATATATATAATATATATATATATATATATATATATATATATATATATATATATATATATATATATATATTTTTTTTTTTTTTATACTTTATCGCTGTCTCCCGCGTTTGCGAGGTAGCGCAAGGAAACATATATATATATATATATATATATATATATATATATATATATATATATATATATATATATATATATTCCTAAGAGTCCACGGGGAAAATGAAACACTAAAAGTTCCCAAGTGCACTTTCGTGTAATAATCACATCATCAGGGGAGACACAAGAGAGAAATATAACAGCCAGTGCACTTGGGAACTTTTCGTGTTTCATTTTCCCCGTGGACTCATAGGAATATCTTGATCATGCGCAAAATTGTGATCCTTTCCAATATATATATATATTTCTTTTTTTTTTTTTGCTTTGTCGCTGTCTCCCGCGTTTGCGAGGTAGCGCAAGGAAACAGACGAAAGAAATGGCCCAACCTACCCCCATACACATGTATATACATACGTCCACACACGCAAATATACATACCTACACAGCTTTCCATGGTTTACCCAAGACGCTTCACATGCCTTGATTCAATCCACTGACAGCACGTCAACCCCGGTATACCATATCGATCCAATTCACTTTATTCCTTGCCCGCCTTTCACCCTCCTGCATGTTCAGGCCCCGATCACACAAAATCTTTTTCACTCCATCTTTCCACCTCCAATTTGGTCTCCCACTTCTCCTCGTTCCCTCCTACTCCGACACATATATCCTCTTGGTCAATCTTTCCTCACTCACTCTCTCCATGTGCCCAAACCATTTCAAAACACCCTCTTCTGCTCTCTCAACCACGCTCTTTTTATTTCCACACATCTCTCTTACCCTTACATTACTTACTCGATCAAACCACCTCACACCACACATTGTCCTCAAACATCTCATTTCCAGCACATCCATCCTCCTGCGCACAACTCTATCCATAGCCCATGCCTCGCAACCATACAACATTGTTGGAACCACTATTCCTTCAAACATAGCCATTTTTGATTTCCGAGATAATTTTCTCGACTTCCACACATTCTTCACGGCTCCCAGGATTTTCGCCCCCTCCCCCACCCTATGATTCACTTCTGCTTCCATGGTTCCATCTGCTGCCAGATCCACTCCCAGATATCTAAAACACTTTACTTCCTCCAGTTTTTCTCCATTCAAACTTACCTCCCAATTGACTTGACCCTCAACCCTACTGTACCTAATGACCTTGCTCTTATTCACATTTACTAGAGGGGACGGAAATCCTCCCCTCCTTGTATTAACTTTCTAAAATGGGAAACAGAAGAAGGAGTCACGCGGGGAGTGATCATCCTCCTCGAAGGCTCAGAGTGGGGTGCCTAAATGTGTGTGGATGTAACCAAGATGTGAAAAAAGGAGAGATAGGTAGTATGTTTGAGGAAAGGAACCTGGATGTTTTGGCTCTGAGTGAAACGAAGCTCAAGGGTAAAGGGGAAGAGTGGTTTGGAAATGTCTGGGGAGTGAAGTCAGGGGTTAGTGAGAGGACAAGAGCAAGGGAAGGAGTAGCAATACTCCTGAAACAGGAGTTGTGGGAGTATGTGATAGAATGTAAGAAAGTAAATTCTCGATTAATATGGGTAAAATTGAAAGTTGATGGAGAGAGGTGGGTGATTATTGGTGCATATGCACCTGGGCATGAGAAGAAAGATCATGAGAGGCAAGTGTTTTGGGAGCAGCTGAATGAGTGTGTTAGCGGTTTTGATGCACGAGACCGGGTTATAGTGATGGGTGATATGAATGCAAAGGTGAGTAATGTGGCAGTTGAGGGAATAATTGGTATGCATGGGGTGTTCAGTGTTGTAAATGGAAATGGTGAAGAGCTTGTAGATTTATGTGCTGAAAAAGGACTGATGATTGGGAATACCTGGTTTAAAAAGCGAGATATACATAAGTATACTTATGTAAGTAGGAGAGATGGCCAGAGAGCGTTATTGGATTACGTGTTAATTGACAGGCGTGCGAAAGAGAGACTTTTGGATGTTAATGTGCTGAGAGGTGCAACTGGAGGGATGTCTGATCATTATCTTGTGGAGGCTAAGGTGAAGATTAGTATGGGTTTTCAGAAAAGAGGAGTGAATGTTGGGGTGAAGAAGGTGGTGAGAGTAAGTGAGCTTGGGAAGGAGACCTGTGTGGGGAAGTACCAGGAGAGACTGTGTACAGAATGGAAAAAGGTGAGAACAATGGAAGTAAGGGGAGTGGGGGAGGAATGGGATGTATTTAGGGAATCAGTGATGGATTGCGCAAAAGATGCTTGTGGCATGAGAAGAGTGGGAGGTGGGCTGTTTAGAAAGGGTAGTGAGTGGTGGGATGAAGAAGTAAGAGTATTAGTGAAAGAGAAGAGAGAGGCATTTGGACGATTTTTGCAGGGAAAAAATGCAATTGAGTGGGAGAAGTATAAAAGAAAGAGACAGGAGGTCAAGAGAAAGGTGCAAGAGGTGAAAAAAAGGGCAAATGAGAGTTGGGGTGAGAGACTATCAGTAAATTTTAGGGAGAATAAAAAGATGTTCTGGAAGGAGGTAAATAGGGTGCGTAAGACAAGGGAGCAAATGGGAACTTCAGTGAAGGGCGTAAATGGGGAGGTGATAACAAGTAGTGGTGATGTGAGGAGATGGAATGAGTATTTTGAAGGTTTGTTGAATGTGTCTGATGACAGAGTGGCAGATATAGGGTGTTTTGGTCGAGGTGGTGTGCAAAGTGAGAGGGTTAGGGAAAATGATTTGGTAAACAGAGAAGAGGTAGTAAAAGCTTTGCGGAAGATGAAAGCCGGCAAGACAGCAGGTTTGGATGGTATTGCAGTGGAATTTATTAAAAAAGGGGGTGACTGTATTGTTGACTGGTTGGTAAGGTTATTTAATGTATGTATGACTCATGGTGAGGTGCCTGAGGATTGGCGGAATGCGTGCATAGTGCCATTGTACAAAGGCAAAGGGGATAAGAGTGAGTGCTCAAATTACAGAGGTATAAGTTTGTTGAGTATTCCTGGTAAATTATATGGGAGGGTATTGATTGAGAGGGTGAAGGCATGTACAGAGCATCAGATTGGGGAAGAGCAGTGCGGTTTCAGAAGTGGTAGAGGATGTGTGGATCAGGTGTTTGCTTTGAAGAATGTATGCGAGAAATACTTAGAAAAGCAAATGGATTTGTATGTAGCATTTATGGATCTGGAGAAGGCATATGATAGAGTTGATAGAGATGCTCTGTGGAAGGTATTAAGAATATATGGTGTGGGAGGCAAATTGTTAGAAGCAGTGAAAAGTTTTTATCGAGGATGTAAGGCATGTGTACGTGTAGGAAGAGAGGAAAGTGATTGGTTCTCAGTGAATGTAGGTTTGCGGCAGGGGTGTGTGATGTCTCCATGGTTGTTTAATTTGTTTATGGATGGGGTTGTTAGGGAGGTAAATGCAAGAGTCCTGGAAAGAGGGGCAAGTATGAAGTCTGTTGGGGATGAGAGAGCTTGGGAAGTGAGTCAGTTGTTGTTCGCTGATGATACAGCGCTGGTGGCTGATTCATGTGAGAAACTGCAGAAGCTGGTGACTGAGTTTGGTAAAGTGTGTGGAAGAAGAAAGTTAAGAGTAAATGTGAATAAGAGCAAGGTTATTAGGTACAGTAGGGTTGAGGGTCAAGTCAATTGGGAGGTGAGTTTGAATGGAGAAAAACTGGAGGAAGTGAAGTGTTTTAGATATCTGGGAGTGGATCTGTCAGCGGATGGAACCATGGAAGCGGAAGTGGATCATAGGGTGGGGGAGGGGGCGAAAATTTTGGGAGCCTTGAAAAATGTGTGGAAGTCGAGAACATTATCTCGGAAAGCAAAAATGGGTATGTTTGAAGGAATAGTGGTTCCAACAATGTTGTATGGTTGCGAGGCGTGGGCTATGGATAGAGTTGTGCGCAGGAGGATGGATGTGCTGGAAATGAGATGTTTGAGGACAATGTGTGGTGTGAGGTGGTTTGATCGAGTAAGTAACGTAAGGGTAAGAGAGATGTGTGGAAATAAAAAGAGCGTGGTTGAGAGAGCAGAAGAGGGTGTTTTGAAATGGTTTGGGCACATGGAGAGAATGAGTGAGGAAAGATTGACCAAGAGGATATATGTGTCGGAGGTGGAGGGAACGAGGAGAAGAGGGAGACCAAATTGGAGGTGGAAAGATGGAGTGAAAAAGATTTTGTGTGATCGGGGCCTGAACATGCAGGAGGGTGAAAGGAGGGCAAGGAATAGAGTGAATTGGAGCGATGTGGTATACAGGGGTTGACGTGCTGTCAGTGGAGTGAATCAAGGCATGTGAAGCGTCTGGGGAAAACCATGGAAAGCTGTGTAGGTATGTATATTTGCGTGTGTGGACGTGTGTATGTACATGTGTATGGGGGGGGGGTTGGGCCATTTCTTTCGTCTGTTTCCTTGCGCTACCTCGCAAACGCGGGAGACAGCGACAAAGTATAAGAAAAAAAAAAAAAAAAAAAAAAAATATATATATATATTTTTTTTGCTTTGTCGCTGTCTCCCGCGTTTGCGAGGTAGCACAAGGAGACAGACGAAAGAAATGGCCCAACTCACCCCCATACACATGTATATACATACGTCCACGCATGCAAATCTACATACCTACACAGCTTTCCATGGTTTACCCCAGACGCTTCACATGCCCTGATTCAACCCACTGACAGCACGTCAACCCCGGTATACCACATCGATCCAATTCACTCTATTCCTTGCCCTCCTTTCACCCTCCTGCATGTTCAGGCCCCGATCACACAAAATCTTTTTCACTCCATCTTTCCACCTCCAATTTGGTCTCCCACTTCTCCTTGTTCCCTCAACCACGCTCTTTATATTTCCACACACCTCTCTTACCCTTACGTTACTTACTTGATCAAACCACCTCACACCACACATCATCCTCAAACATCTCAATTCCAGCACATCCATCCTCCTGCGCACAACTCTATCCATAGCCCACGCCTCGCAACCATACAACATTGTTGGAACCACTATTCCTTCAAACATACCCATTTTTGCTTTCCGAGATAATGTTCTCGACTTCCACACATTCTTCAAGGCTCCCAGAATTTTCGCCCCCTCCCCCACCCTATGATCCACTTCCGCTTCCATGGTTCCATCCGCTGCCAGATCCACTCCCAGATATCTAAAACACTTTACTTCCTCCAGTTTTTCTCCATTCAAACTTACCTCCCAATTGACTTGACCCTCAACCCTACTGTACCTAATAACCTTGCTCTTATTCACATTTACTCTTAACTTTCTTCTTTCACACACTTTACCAAACTCAGTCACCAGCTTCTGCAGTTTCTCACATGAATCAGCCACCAGCGCTGTATCATCAGCGAACAAGAACTGACTCACTTCCCAAGCTCTCTCATCCCCAACAGACTTCATACTTGCCCTTCTTTCTAAGACTCTTGCATTCACCTCCCTAACAACCCCATCCATAAACAAATTAAACAACCATGGAGACATCACACATGCCTGCCGCAAACCTACATTCACTGAGAACCAATCACTTTCATCTCTTCCTACATGTACACATGCCTTACATCCTCGATAAAAACTTTTCACTGCTTCTAACAACTTGCCTCCCACACCATATATTCTTAATACCTTCCACAGAGCATCTCTATCAACTCTATCATATGCCTTCTCCAGATCCATAAATGCTACATACAAATCCATTTGCTTTTCTAAGTATTTCTCATATACATTCTTCAAAGCAAACACCTGATCCACACATCCTCTACCACTTCTGAAACCACACTGCTCTTCCCCAATCTGATGCTCTGTACATGCCTTCACCCTCTCAATCAATACCCTCCCATATAATTTCCCAGGAATACTCAACAAACTTATACCTCTGTAATTTGAGCACTCACTCTTATCCCCTTTGCCTTTGTACAATGGCACTATGCACGCATTCTGCCAATCCTCAGGCACCTCACAATGAGTCATACATACATCAAATAACCTTACCAACCAGTCAATAATACAGTCACCCCCTTTTTTAATAAATTCCACTGCAATACCATCCAAACCTGCTGCCTTGCCGGCTTTCATCTTCCACAAAGCTTTTACTACCTCTTCTCTGTTTACCAAATCATTTTCCCTAACCCTCTCACTTTGCACACCACCTCGACCAAAACACCCTATATCTGCCACTCTATCATCAAACACATTCAACAATATATATATATTTTTATTATTATTACTATCATTATTTTCCTTTGTCGCTGTCTCCCACATCTGCGAGGTAGTGCAAGGAAACAGACGAAAGAAAATGGCCCAACCCACCCCCATACACATGTATATACATACACGTCCACACACGCAAATATACATACCTATACATCTCAATGTACACATATATATACACACAGACATATACATATATACAGATGTACATAATTCATACTGACCGCCTTTATTCATTCCCATAGCCACCTCGCCACACATGAAATAACAACCCCCTCCCCCCTCATGTGTGCGAGGTAGCGCTAGGAAAAGACAACAAAGGCCCCATTCGTTCACACTCAGTCTCTAGTTGTCATGTAATAATGAACCGAAACTACAGCTCCCTTTCCACATCCAGGCCCCACAGAACTTTCCATGGTTTACCCCAGACGCTTCACATGCCCTGGTTCAATCCATTGACAGCACGTCAGCCCCGGTATACCACATCGTTCCAATTCACTCTATTCCTTGCACGCCTTTCATCCTCCGGCATGTTCCTTTAAACATACCTATTTTTGCTTTCGGAGATAATGTTCTCGACTTCCACACATTCTTAAAGGCTCCCAGAATTTTCGCCCCCTCCCCACCCTTTGATTCACTTCCGATTCCATGGTTCCATCCACTGCCAAATCCACTCCCAGATATCTAAAACACTTCACTCCCTCCAGTTTTTCTCATTCAAACTTACCTCCCAACTGACTCGACCCTCAACCCTACTGTACCTACTGTATAGGAATAGTGGTTCCAACAATGTTGTATAGCTGCGAGGCGTGGGCTATGGATAGAGTTGTGCGCAGGAGGGTGGATGTGCTGCAAATGAGATGTCTGAGGACAATATGTGGTGTGAGGTGGTTTGATCGAGTAGGTAATGTAAGGGTAAGAGAGATGTGTGGTAATAAAAAGAGGGTCGCTGAGAGAGCAGAAGAGGGTGTTTTGAAATGGTTTGGGCACATGGAGAGAATGAGTGGGGAAAGATTGACCAAGAGGATATATGTGTCAGAGGTGGAGGGAACGAGGAGAAATGGGAGACCAAATTGGAGGTGGAAAGATGGAGTGAAAAAGATTTTGAGTGATCAGGGCCTAAACATGCAGGAGGGTGAAAGGTGTGCAAGGAACAGAGTGAATTGGAACAATGTGGTATACCAGAGTCGAGGTGCTGTCAATGGATTGAACCAGGGCATATGAAATGTCTGGGGAAACCATGGAAAAGTTCTGTGGGGCCTGGATGTGGAAAGGCAGCTGTGGTTTCGTTGCATTATTACATGAAAGCTAGAGACTTAGTGCGAACGAGTGTGACCTTTGTTGTCTTTTCCTAGCGCTACCTCGCACACATGAGGGGGGAAGGGGTTGTTATTTCATGTGTCGCGGGGTGGCAATGGGAATGAACAAAGGCAGACAGTATGAACTATGTACATGTGTATATATGTATATGTCTGAGTGTGTATATATATGTATACATTGAGATGTATAGGTATGTATATTTGCGTGTGTGGACGTGTATGTGTATACATGTGTATGTGGGTCGGTTGGGCCATTCTTTCGTCTGTTTCCTTGCACTACCTTGTTAACGCGGGAGACAGCGACAAAGCAAAATAAATAAATAAAATAAAATATTTATGTCCTTGGGGATAGGGGAGAAAGAATACTTCCCACGCATTCCTCACGTGTCGTAGAAGGCGACTAAAGGGGACGGAAGCAGGGGAGCTAGAAACCCCTCCCCTCCTTGTATTTTAAACTTTCTAAAAGGGAAAACAGAAGAAGGACTCATGTGGGGAGTGCTCATCCTCCTTGAAGACTCAGATTGGGGTGTCTAAATGTAACCAAGATGAGAAAAAAGGAGAGATAGGTAGTATGTTTGAGGAAAGGAACCTGGATGTTTTAGCTCTGAGTGAAATGAAGCTCAAGGGTAAAGGGGAAGAGTGGTTTGGAAATGTCTTGGGAGTAAAGTCAGGAGTTAGTGAGAGGACAAGAGCAAGGGAAGGAGTAGCACTACTCCTGAAACAGGAGTGGTGGGAGTATGTGATGGAGTGTAAGAAAGTAAACTCTAGATTGATATGGGTAAAACTGAAAGTGGATGGAGAGAGATGGGTGATTATTGGTGCATATGAACCTGGGCATGAGAAGAAAGATCATGAGAGGCAAGTGTTGTGGGAGCAGCTGAGTGAGTGTGTTAGTAGTTTTGATGCACAAGACTGGGTTATAGTGATGGGTGATTTGAATGCATAAGTGAGTCATGTGGCAGTTGAGGGAATAATTGGTGTACATGGGGTGATCAGTGTTGTAAATGGAAATGGTGAAGAGCTTGTACATTTATGTGCTGAAAAAGGACTGGTGATTGGGAATGCCTGGTTTAAAAAGCGAGATATACATAAGTATACGTATGTAAGTAGGAGAGATGGCCAGAGAGCGTTACTGGACTATGTGTTAATTGATAGGCGCGTGAAAGAGAGACTTTTGGATGTTAATGTCCTGTGAGGTGCAACTGGAAGGATGTCTGATCATTATCTTGTGGAGGCGAAGGTAAAGATATGTAGAGGTTTTCAGAAAAAAAGAATGTTGGGCTGAAGAGAGTGGTGAGAGTAAGTGTGCTTGAGAAGGAGACTTGTATGAGGAAGTACCAGGAAAGACAGAGTACAGAATGGAAAACGGTGAAAACAAAGGACGTAAGGGGAGTGGGGGAGAAATGGAATGTATTTAGGGAAGCAGTGATAGCTTGCGCAAAAGATGCTTGTGGCATGAGAAGCGTGGGAGGTGGGCAGATTAGAAAGGGTAGTGAGTGGTGGGTTGAAGTAGTAAGATTGTTAGTGAAAGAGAACAGAGAGGCAGTTGGACGATTTTTGCAGGGAAATAATGCAAATGAGTGGGAGATGTATAAAAGAAAGAGGCAGGAGGTCAAGAGAAAGGTGCAAGAGGTGAAAAAGGGGGCAAATGAGAGTTGGGGTGAGAGAGTATCATTAAATTTTAGGGAGAATAAAAAGATGTTTTGGAAGGAGGTAAATAAAGTGTGTAAGACAAGGAAACAAATGGGAACTTCAGTGAAGGGGGATAATGGGGAGGTGATAACAAGTTGTGGTGATGAGGAGATGGAGTGAGTATTTTGAAGGTTTGTTGAATGTGTTTGATGATAGAGTGGCAGATATAGGGTGTTTTGGTCGAGGTGGTGTGCAAAGTGAGAGGGTTAGGGAGAATGATTTGGCAAACAGAGAAGAGGTAGTAAAAGCTTTGCAGAAGATGAAAGCTAGCAAGGCAGCGGGTTAGGATGGTACTGCAGTGGAATTTATTAAAAAAGGGGGTGACTGTATTGTTAAGGTTATTCAATGTATGTATGACTCATGGTGAGGTGCCTGAGGATTGGCGAAATGCTTGCATAGTGCAATTGCACAAAGGCAAAGGGGATAAAAGCGAGAAATCAAATTACAGAGGTATAAGTTTGTTGAGTATTCCTGGGAAATTGAATGGGAGGGTATTGATTGAGAAGGTGAAGGCATGTACAGAGCATCAGATTGGAGAAGAGCAGTGTGGTTTCAGAAGTGGTAGAGGATGTGTGGATCAGGTGTTTGCTTTGAAGAATGTATGTGAGAAATACTTAGAAAAGCAAATGGATTCGTATGTAGCATTTATGGATCTGGAGAAGGCATATGATAGAGTTGATAGAGATGCTCTGTGGAAGGTATTAAGAATATATGGTGTGGGAGGCAAGTTGTTAGAAGCACTGAAAAGTTTTTATTGAGGATATAAGGCATGTGTACGAGTAGGAAGAGAGGAAAGTGATTGGTTCTCTGAATGTTGGTTTGCAGCAGGGGTGCGTGACGTCTCCATGGTTGCTTAATTTGTTTATGGATGGGGTTGTTAGGGAGGTGAATGCAAGAGTTTTGGAAAGAGGGACAAGTATGCAGTCTGTTGTGGATGAGAGAGCTTGGGAAGTGAGTCAGATGTTATTCGCTGATGATACAGCACTGGTGGCTGATTCGGGTGAGAAACTTCAGAAGCTGGTGACTGAGTTTGGTAAAGTGTGTGAAAGAAGAAAGCTGAGAGTATGTGAATAAGAGCAAGGTTATAAGGTACAGTAGGGTTGAGGGAGAAGTCAATTGGGAGGTAAGTTTGTATGAAGAAAAACTGGAGGAAGTGAAGTGTTTTAGATATCTGGGAGTGGATTTGGCAGCGGATGGAACCATGGAAGCGGAAGTGAATCATAAGGTGGGGGAGGGGGCAAAAGTTCTCGGAGCGTTGAAAAATGTGTGGAAGTCGAGAATGTTATCTTGGAAAGCAAAAATGGGTATGTTTGAAGGAATAGGGGTTCCAACAATGTTATATGGTTGCGAGGTGTGGGCTATGGACAGAGTTGTTCGGAGGAGGGTGGATGTGCTGGAAATACGATGTTTGAGGACAATATGTGGTGTGAGGGGGTTTGATTAATTAATGAAAGGGGAAGAGAGATGTGTGGTAATAAAAAGAGTGTGGTTGAGAGAGCAGGAGAGGGTGTTTTGCAATGGTTTGGTCACATGGCGAGAGTGAGTGAGGAAAGATTGACAAAGAGGATATATGTCAGAGGTGGAGGGAACGAGGAGAAGTGGGAGACCAAATTGGAGGTGGAAAGATGGAGTGAAAAAGATTTTGAGCGATCAGGGCCTGAACATGCAGGAGGGTGAAAGGCATGCAAGGAATAGAGTGAATTGGAACGATGCGGTATACCTGGGTCGACGTGCTGTCAATGGATTGAACCATGGGTCCTGGATGTGGAAAGGCAGCTGTGGTTTCGGTGCATTGTACATGACAGCTAGTGAGTCACTTGTTGTTCGCTGATGATACAGCACTTGTAGCTGATTGGGTGAAAAACTACAGAAGCTGGAGACTGAGTTTGGTAAAGTTTGTGAAAGAAGAAGGCTGAGAGTAAATGTGAATAAGAGCAAGGTTATTAGGTACACTGGGGTTGAGCGATAAGTCAACTGGGAGGTAAGTTTGAATGGAGAAAAACTGGAGGAAGTGAAGTGTTTTAGATATCTGAGAGTGGATTTAGTATCGGATGGAACCATGCAAGCGGAAGTGAGTCACAGGGTGGGGGAAGAGGCGAAAGTTCTGGGAGCGCTGAAAATAGTGTGGAAGTCGAGAACATTATCTCAGAAAGCAAAAATGGGTATGTCTGAAGGAATAGTGGTTCCAACAATGATATATGGTTGTGAGGTGTGGGCTATAGATAGCATTGTGTGGAGGAGGGTGGGTGTGTTGGAAATAAGATGTTTGAGGATAATGTGGTGTAACGTGGTTTGATCGAGTAAGTAATGAAAGGGTAAGAGAGAGGTGTGGTACTAAAAAGAGTGTGGTTAAGAGAGCAGAAGAGGGTGTTTTGAAATGGTTTGGTCACATGAAGAGAATGAGTGTGGAAAGATTGACAAAGAGGATATGTGTGTCAGAGTTGGAGGGAACAAGAAGTGGGAGACCAAACTGGAGGTGGAAGGATGGAGTGAAAAAGATTTTGAGCGATTGGGGCCTGAACATACAGGAGGGCAAAAGGCGTGCAAGGAATAGAGTGAATTGGCACGATGTGGTATACTGGGGTCGACGTGCTGTCAATGGATTGATCCAGGGCATGTGAAGCGTCTTGAGTAAACCATGGAAAGTTTTGTAGGGCCTGGATGTGGAGAGGGAGCTATAGTTTCAGTGCATTATACATGACAGCTACAGACTGAGTGTGAATGAATGTAGCCTTTGTTGTCTTTTGCCTGGCGCCACCTCGTGCATGTGCAGGGGGAGGGGGTTGCCATTTTATGTGTGGCAGGGTGGCGACGGGAATGAATAAAGGCAGGAGGTATGAATCATGCATGTGTATATATGTTTATGTCTGTGCGTAAGACAAGGGAAGAAATGGGAACATCAGTGAAGGGAGCAAATGGGGAGGTGATAACAAGTAGTGGTGATGGAAGAAGGAGATGGAGTGAGTATTTTGAAGGTTTGTTAAATGTGTTTGATGACAGAGTGGCAGGTATAGGGTGCTGTGGTCGAGGTGGTGTGCAAAGTGAGAGGGTTGGGGAGAATGATTTGGTAAACAGAGAAGAGGTAGTAAAAGCTTTGCGGAAGATGAAAGCCGGCAAGGCAGCAGGTTTGGAATTTATTAAAAAAGGGGGTGACTGTATTGTTGAATGTTTGGTAAGGTTATCTAATGTATGTATGACTCATGATGAGGTGCCTGAGGATTGGTGGAATGCTTGCATAGTGCCATTGCACAAAGGCAAAGGGGATAAAAGTGAGTGCTCAAATTAAAGAGGTATAAGTTTGTTGAGTATTCCTGGGAAATTATATGGGAGGGTATTGATTGAGAGGGTGAAGGCATGTACAGAGCATAAGATTGGGGAAGAGCAGTGTGGTTTCAGAAGTGGTTGAGGATGTGTGGATCAAGTGTTTGCTTTGAAGAATGTATGTGAGAAATACTTAGAAAAGCAAATGGATTTGTACGTAGCATTTATGGATCAGGAGAAGGAATATGATAGAGTACATAGAGATGCTCTGTGGAAGGTATTAAGAATATATGGTGTGGGAGGCAAGTTGTCAGAAGCAGTGAAAAGTTTTTATCGAGGATGTAAGGCATATGTACGAGTAGGAAGAGAGGAAAGTGATTGGTTCTCAGTGAATGGTGGTTTGCGGCTGGGGTGCGTGATGTCTCCATGGTGTTAATTTGTTTATGGATGAGGTTGTTAGGGAGGTGAATGCAAGAGTTTTGGAAAGAGGGGCAAGTATGCAGTCTGTTGTGGATGAGAGAGCTTGGGAATGAGGCAGTTATTATTCGCTGATGATACAGCGGTGGTGGCTGATTCGGGTGAGAAACTGCAGAAGCTGGTGACTGAGTTTGGTAAAGTTTGTGAAAGAAGAAGGCTGAGAGTAAATGTGAATAAGAGCAAAGTTATTAGATACAGTAGGGTTGAGGGACAAGTCAACTGGGAGGTTAGTTTGAATGGAGAAAAACTGGAGAAAGTGTTTGAATGGAGAAAAACTGGAGAAAGTGTTTGAATGGAGAAAAACTGGAGGAAGTGAAGTGTTTTAGACATCTGGGAGTGGATCTGGCAGCGGATGGAACCGTGGAAGCGGAAGTGAATCATAGGGTGGGGGAGGGGGTGAAAGTTCTTGGAGCGTTGAAGAATGTGTGGAAGTTGAGAATGTTATCTTGGAAAGCAAAAATGGGTATGTTTGAAGGAATAGTGGTTCCAATATTGATATATGGTTGCAAGGCGTGGGCTATAGAAAGAGTTGTGCGGAGGAGGGTGGATGTGCTGGAAATGAGATGTTTGAGGACACTATGTGGTGTGAGGTGGTTTGATCGAATAAGTAATGAAAGGGTAACAGAGATGTGTGGTAATAAAAAGAGTGTGGTTGAGAGAGCAGAAGAGGGTGTTTTGCAATGGTTTGGTCACATGGAGAGAATGAGTGTGGAATGATTGAGAAAGATGATATATGTGTCAGAGGTGGAGGGAACGAGGAGAAGTGGGAGACCAAATTGGAGGTGGAAAGCTGGAGTGAAAAAGATTTTAAGTGATCGGGGCCTGAACATGCAGGAGGGTGAAAGGTGTGCAAGGAATATAAGGAATTGGAACGATGTGGTATACCTGGGTCGACGTGCTGTCAATGGATTGAACCAGAGCATGTGAAGTGTCTGGGGTAAACCACTGAAAGTTCTGTGGCGCCTGGATGTGGAAAGGGAGCTGTGGTTTTGGTGCATTATACATGACAGCTAGAGATTGAGCGTGAATGAATGTGGCCTTTGTTGTCTTTTCCAAGCGCTAACTCGTGCACATGCGGGGGAGGGGGTTGTTATTTCATGTGTGGCGGGTGACGACAGGAATGAATAAGGGCAGACAGTATGAATTATGTACATGTGTATATATGTATATGTCTGTGTGTGCATATATATGTGTACGTTGAGATGTATAGGTATGTATATGTGCGTGTGTGGACGTGTCTGTATATACATGTGTATGTGGGTGGGTTGGGCCATTCTTTCATCTGTTTCCTTGCGCTACCTCGCTAATGCGAGAGACAGCGACAAAGTATTATAATAATAATAATAATAATAATATATATATATATATATATATATATATATATATATATATATATATATATATATATATATATATACATGTGTGTGTGTGTGTGTATGTGTGTGTATGTGTATATATATATATATGTAAATTATCCCTGGGGATAGGGGTGAAAGAATACTTCCCACGCATTCCTCGCGTGTCGTAGAAAGCGACTAGAGGGGACGGGAGCGGGGGGCCAGAAATCCTCCCCTCCTTGTATTTTTTTAACTTTCTAAAATGGGAAACAGAAGAAGGAGTCACGCGGGGAGTGCTCATCCTCCTCGAAGGCTCAGATTGGGGTGCCTAAATGTGTGTGGATGTAACCAAGATGTGAAAAAAGGAGAGATAGGTAGTATGTTTGAGGAAAGGAACCTGGATGTTTTGGCTCTGAGTGAAACGAAGCTCAAGGGTAAAGGGGAAGAGTGGTTTGGGAATGTCTTGGGAGTAAAGTCAGGGGTTAGTGAGAGGACAAGAGCAAGGGAAGGAGTAGCAGTACTCCTGAAACAGGAGTTGTGGAAGTATGTGATAGAATGTAAGAAAGTAAATTCTCGATTAATATGGGTAAAACTGAAAGTTGATGGAGAGAGATGGGTGATTATTGGTGCATATGCACCTGGGCATGAGAAGAAAGATCATGAGAGGCAAGTGTTTTGGGAGCAGCTGAATGAGTGTGTTAGTGGTTTTGATGCACGAGACCAGGGTTATAGTGTTGGGTGATTTGAATGCAAAGGTGAGTAATGTGGCAGTTGAGGGAATAATTGGTATACATGGGGTGTTCAGTGTTGTAAATGGAAATGGTGAAGAGCTTGTAGATTTATGTGCTGAAAAAGGACTGATGATTGGGAATACCTGGTTTAAAAAGCGAGATATATATAAGTATACTTATGTAAGTAGGAGAGATGGCCAGAGAGCGTTATTGGATTACGTGTTAATTGACAGGCGCGCGAAGAGAGACTTTTGGATGTTAATGTGCTGAGAGGTGCAACTGGAGGGATGTCTGATCATTATCTTGTGGAGGCTAAGGTGAAGATTTGTATGGGTTTTCAGAAAAGAAGAGTGAATGTTGGGGTGAAGAGGGTGGTGAGAGTAAGTGAGCTTGGGAAGGAGACTTGTGTGAGGAAGTACCAGGAGAGACTGAGTACAGAATGGAAAAAGGTGAGAACAATGGAAGTAAGGGGAGTGGGGGAGGAATGGGATGTATTTAGGGAATCAGTGATGGATTGCGCAAAAGATGCTTGTGGCATGAGAAGAGTGGGAGGTGGGTTGATTAGAAAGGGTAGTGAGTGGTGGGATGAAGAAGTAAGAGTATTAGTGAAAGAGAAGAGAGAGGCATTTGGACGATTTTTGCAGGGGAAAAAATGAAATTGAGTGGGAGACGTATAAAAGAAAGAGACAGGAGGTCAAGAGAAAGGTGCAAGAGGTGAAAAAAAGGGCAAATGAGAGTTGGGGTGAGAGAGTATCATTAAATTTTAGGGAGAATTAAAAGATGTTCTGGAAGGAGGTAAATAAAGTGCGTAAGACAAGGGAGCAAATGGGAACTTCAGTGAAGGGCGCAAATGGGGAGGTGATAACAAGTAGTGGTGATGTGAGAAGGAGATGGAGTGAGTATTTTGAAGGTTTGTTGAATGTGTTTGATGATAGAGTTGCAGATATAGGGTGTTTTGGTCGAGGTGGTGTGCAAAGTGCGAGGGTTAGGGAAAATGAGTTGGTAAACAGAGAAGAGGTAGTAAAAGCTTTGCGGAAGATGAAAGCCGGCAAGGCAGCAGGTTTGGATGGTATTGCAGTGGAATTTATTAAAAAAGGGGGTGACTGTATTGTTGACTGGTTGGTAAGGTTATTTAATGTATGTATGACTCATGGTGAGGTGCCTGAGGATTGGCGGAATGCGTGCATAGTGCCATTGTACAAAGGCAAAGGGGATAAGAGTGAGTGCTCAAATTACAGAGGTATAAGTTTGTTGAGTATTCCTGGCAAATTATATGGGAGGGTATTGATTGAGAAGGTGAAGGCATGTACAGAGCATCAGATTGGGGAAGAGCAGTGTGGTTTCAGAAGTGGTAGAGGATGTGTGGATCAGGTGTTTGCTTTGAAGAATGTATGTGAGAAATACTTAGAAAAGCAAATGGATTTGTATGTAGCATTTATGGATCTGGAGAAGGCATATGATAGAGTTGATAGAGATGCTCTGTGGAAGGTATTAAGAATATATGGTGTGGGAGGCAAGTTGTTAGAAGCAGTGAAAAGTTTTTATCGAGGATGTAAGGTATGTGTACGTGTAGGAAGAGAGGAAAGTGATTGGTTCTCAGTGAATGTAGGTTTGCGGCAGGGGTGTGTGATGTCTCCATGGTTGTTTAATTTGTTTATGGTTGGGGTTGTTAGGGAGGTGAATGCAAGAGTTTTGGAAAGAGGGGCAAGTATGATGTCTATTGGGGATGAGAGAGCTTGGGAAGTGAGTCAGTTGTTGTTCGCTGATGATACAGTGCTGGTGGCTGATTCATGTGAGAAACTGCAGAAGCTGGTGACTGAGTTTGGTAAAGTGTGTGAAAGAAGAAAGTTAAGAGTAAATGTGAATAAGAGCAAGGTTATTAGGTACAGTAGGGTTGAGGGTCAATTCAATTGGGAGGTGAGTTTGAATGGAGAAAAACTGGAGGAAGTGAAGTGTTTTAGATATCTGGGAGTGGATCTGGCAGCGGATGGAACCATGGAAGCGGAAGTGGATCATAGGGTGGGGGAGGGGGCGAAAATTCTGGGAGCCTTGAAGAATGTGTGGAAGTCGAGAACATTATCTCGGAAAGCAAAAATGGGTATGTTTGAAGGAATAGTGGTTCCAACAATGTTGTATGGTTGAGAGGCGTGGACTATGGATAGAGTTGTGCGCAGGAGGATGGATGTGCTGGAAATGAGATGTTTGAGGACAATGTGTGGTGTGAGGTGGTTTGATCGAGTAAGTAACGTAAGGGTAAGAGAGATGTGTGGAAATAAAAAGAGCGTGGTTGAGAGAGCAGAAGAGGGTGTTTTGAAATGGTTTGGTCACATGGAGAGAATGAGTGAGGAAAGATTGACCAAGAGGATATATGTGTCGGAGGTGGAGGGAACGAGGAGAAGAGGGAGACCAAATTGGAGGTGGAAAGATGGAGTGAAAAAGATTTTGTGTGATCGGGGCCTGAACATGCAGGAGGGTGAAAGGAGGGCAAAGAATAGAGTGAATTGGAGCGATGTGGTATACCGGGGTTGACGTGCTGTCAGTGGATTGAATCAAGGCATGTGTATGGAGGTGGGTTGGGCCATTTCTTTCGTCTGTTTCCTTGCACTACCTTGCAAACGCGGGAGACAGCGACAAAGTAATAAAAAAAAAAAAATGTATATATATATATATATATATATATATATATATATATTTGCTTTGAAGAATGTATGTGAGAAATACTTAGAAAAGCAAATGGATTTGTATGTAGCATTTATGGATCTGGAGAAGGCATATGATAGAGTTGATAGAGATGCTCTGTGGAAGGTATTAAGAATATATGGTGTGGGAGGAAAGTTGTTAGAAGCAGTGAAAAGTTTTTATCGAGGATGTAAGGCATGTGTACGTGTAGGAAGAGAGGAAAGTGATTGGTTCTCAGTGAATGTAGGTTTGCGGCAGGGGTGTGTGATGTCTCCATGGTTGTTTAATTTGTTTATGGATGGGGTTGTTAGGGAGGTGAATGCAAGAGTTTTGGAAAGAGGGGCAAGTATGAAGTCTGTTGGGGATGAGAGAGCTTGGGAAGTGAGTCAGTTGTTGTTCGCTGATGATACAGCGCTGGTGGCTGATTCATGTGAGAAACTGCAGAAGCTGGTGACTGAGTTTGGTAAAGTGTGTGAAGAAGAAAGTTAAGAGTAAATGTGAATAAGAGCAAGGTTATTAGGTACAGTAGGGTTGAGGGTCAAGTCAATTGGGAGGTGAGTTTGAATGGAGAAAAACTGGAGGAAGTGAAGTGTTTTAGATATCTGGGAGTGGATCTGGCAGCGGATGGAACCATGGAAGCGGAAGTGGATCATAGGGTGGGGGAGGGGGCGAAAATTCTGGGAGCCTTGAAGAATGTGTGGAAGTCGAGAACATTATCTCGGAAAGCAAAAATGGGTATGTTTGAAGGAATAGTGGTTCCAACAATGTTGTATGGTTGCGAGGCGTGGACTATGGATAGAGTTGTGCGCAGGAGGATGGATGTGCTGGAAATGAGATGTTTGAGGACAATGTGTGGTGTGAGGTGGTTTGATCGAGTAAGTAACGTAAGGGTAAGAGAGATGTGTGGAAATAAAAAGAGCGTGGTTGAGAGAGCAGAGGAGGGTGTTTTGAAATGGTTTGGTCACAGGGAGAGAATGAGTGAGGAAAGATTGACCAAGAGGATATATGTGTCGGAGGTGGAGGGAACGAGGAGAAGAGGGAGACCAAATTGGAGGTGGAAAGATGGAGTGAAAAAGATTTTGTGTGATCGGGGCCTGAACATGCAGGAGGGTGAAAGGAGGGTAAGAAATAGAGTGAGTTGGAGCGATGTGGTATACCGGGGTTGACGTGCTGTCAGTGGATTGAATCAGGGCATGTGAAGCGTCTGGGGTAAACTATGGAAAGCTGTGTAGGTATGTATATTTGTGAGTGTGGACGTATGTATATACATGTGTATGGGGGTGGGTTGGGCCATTTCTTTCGTCTGTTTCCTTGCGCTACCTCGCAAACGCGGGAGACATCGATAAAGCAAAAAAAAAAAAAAAAAAAAAAAAATATATAATATATATATATATATATATATGTTTGAGGGAATAGTGGTTCCAACAATGTTGTATGGTTGCGAGGCGTGGGCTATGGATAGAGATGTGCGCAGGAGGATGGATGTGCTGGAAATGAGATGTTTGAGGACAATGTGTGGTGTGAGGTGGTTTGATCGAGTAAGTAACGTAAGGGTAAGAGAGATGTGTGGAAATAAAAAGAGCGTGGTTGAGAGAGCAGAAGAGGGTGTTTTGAAATGGTTTGGGCACATGGAGAGAATGAGTGAGGAGAGATTGACCAAGAGGATATATGTGTCGGAGGTGGAGGGAACGAGGAGAAGAGGGAGACCAAACTTGGAGGTGGAAAGATGGAGTGAAAAAGATTTTGTGTGATCGGGGCCTGAACATGCAGGAGGGTGAAAGGAGGGCAAGGAATAGAGTGAATTGGAGTCATGTGGTATACAGGGGTTGACGTGCTGTCAGTGGATTGAATCAAGGCATGTGAAGCGTCTGGGGTAAACCATGGAAAGCTGTGTAGGTATGTATATTTGCGTGTGTGGACGTATGTATATACATGTGTATGGGGGGGGGGGGTTGGGCCATTTCTTTCGTCTGTTTCCTTGCGCTACCTCGCAAACGCAGGGAGACAGCGACAAAGTAAAAAAAAAAAAAAAAAAAAAAAAAAAAAAAAAAAATATATATATATATATATATATATATATATATATATATATATATATATATATATATGTATAAGTTGAAATGTATAGGTATGTATATACATATGCATGTGGGTGGGCTGGGCCATTCTTTCGTCTGTTTCCTTGTGCTACCTCGCTACTGTGGGAGACAGTGCCAAAGTATAATAAAAAAATATATGAATATATAGGGTGTTTTGGTCGAGGTGGTGTGCAAAGTGAGAGCTGTCGGGAAGAATGGTTTGGTAAACAGAGAAGAGGTTGTGAAAGCTTTGCGGAAAATGAAAGCCAGCAAGACTATGGGTTTGGATGGTATTGCAGGGAAATCTAAAAAAAAAGGGGCAACTGTGTTGTTGACTGGTTGATGAGGATATTCAATGTATGTATGGCTCATGGAAGTGCCTGAGGATTGGCAGAATGCATGTATAGTGCCATTATAAAAAGGCAAAGGGGATAAAGGTAAGTGTTCACATTATAGAGGTATAAGTTTGTTTAGTATTCCTGGGAATTTATATGGGAGGGTATTGATTGAGAGGGTGAAGGCATGTACAGAGCATCAGACTGGGGAAGAGCAGTGTGGTTTTAGAAGTGGTAGAGGATGTGTGGTTCAGGTGTTTGCTTTGAAGAATGTATGTGAGAAATACTTGGAAAAACAAATGGATTTATATGTAGCACTTATGGATCTGGAGATGGCATATGACAGAGGTGATAGAGATGCTCTGTGGAAGGCATTAAGAGTATATGGTGTGGGAAGCAAGTTGCTAGAAGCAGTGAAAAGTTTGTATCGAGGATGTAAAGCATGTGTAAGAGTAGGAAGAGAGGAGAGGTAAGTGATTGGTTCTCAGTGACCGTCGGTTTGCGGCAGGGTCGCGTGATGTCTCCATGGTTGTTTAATTTGTTTGTGGATGGGGTTGTTAGGGAGGTGAATGCAAGAGTTTTGGAAAGAGGGGCGAGTATGCAGTCTGTTGTGGATGAGATGGCTTGGGAAGTGAGTTAGTTGCGATGGCTGATTAGGGTGAGAAACTGCAATGAAGTGTTTTAGATATCTGGGAGTGGATTTAGCAGCAGATGGAACAATGGAAGCGGTAGTGAGTCTTGGGGTGGGGGAGGGGGTGAAAGTTCTGGGAGCAGTGAAGAATGTGTGGAAGGTGAAAACATAATCTCGGAGAGCAAAAATGGGTATGTTTGAAGGAACAGTGGTTCTAACAATGTTATATGGCTGCGAGACATGGGCTATAGACAGGGGTTGTGCGGAGGAGGTTGGATGTGTTGGAAATAAAATGTGTGAGGACAATATGTGGTGTGAGGTGGTTTGATTAAGTAATGAAAGGGTAAGAGAGATGTGTGGTAACAAAAAGAGTGTGGTTGAGAGAGCAGAAGAGGGTGTACTGAAATGGTTTGGTCATGGGGAGAGAATGAGTGAGGAAAGGATGACAAAGAGATATATGTGTCAAAGGTGGAGGGAACAAGGAGAAGTGGGAGATCAAATTGGAGGTGAAAGGATGGAGTGAAAAAGATTTTGACAAATCAGGGCCTGAACATACAGGAGGGTGAAAAGCGTGCAAGGAACAGAGGGAACTGGAACGATGCAGTATACCGGGGTCGATATGCTATCAATGGATTGAACCAGGGCATGTGAAGCATCTGGGGTAAACCATGGAAAGTTTTGTGGAGCCTGGATGTGGAAAGGGAGCTGTGATTTCGGTGCATTACACATGACAGTTAGAGACTGAGTATGAAAGAATGTGGCCTTTGTTGTCTTTTTCTAGTGCCTCACACGCGTTTGGGGGAGGGGGTGCCATTTCAGGTGTGGCGGAGTGGCAACAGGAATGGATGAGGGCAGGAAGTATGAATATGTACATGTGTATATAGATGGTTGGGTTGGGCCAATCTTTCATCTGTTTCCTTGCACTACCTCGCTAACACGAGAATGTTTAATAATAATGAATATATTCGCCATTTCCCGGATTTGCAAGGTAGCATCAAGAACAGAGGACTGAGCCTTTGAGGGAATATCCTTACTTGGCCCCTGTGTCTGTTCCTTTTTTTTTTTGAAGAGTAAGAAACGAGAGGGGAGAATTTCTAGCCTCCTGCTCCCTCCCCTTTTATTTGCCTTCTATGACGTGGGGAATCCATGGGAAGTATTCTTTCTTCCCTATCCCCAGGGATAAGACATTAAAATATTTCATAAAAAGTACTGAAATCATAATTTTTACTATCTGTTCCCAAACTACTTCATATATACTGGTAAATCCTCTTTTACATGCACCACTGCATGAAGTATTTAACTATGAAAATTTAATCAACTTACCTAGTTGTCCAGACCCATAAATTGATCGAACAACACCCAGAGCAGTGCCATAACCAGCAGTTGCTAATGAGCCAGTGTTGCAGTGTGTAAGTAATTTCACCTTCCTGTCTTTAACAGATTTCAAAATTGATTCTGCACCAAAATCTCCTATTTTCTTGTTAGTGCTAACATCATCTTCCAACATCTTCTGACACCACTCAATTACCCTGAAAAGTACCATAATTACAACATATTATGCATATTACATACAGAGATATTACTCCATGACATTCCATATACTAGAATGAAATTTTGTATATTCCACAAAATCTATTCATTCAATCAATTACATGCATTTCCCAACTCAATGAGTGTTATGAACAAGGTTTCAAGGAAGGAAGGTAATGTATAATGAATGTCTTGGATTTCTAGAGAAGAATGAGCTTAGTTCTAGACAAAAAAGAAGGCTGAACTGTTTGTACATGGACTGCCATAGAGATCTGACACACTACCGCAAGGGAGGCTGATACAGAAGCAGGAACATCTGGCAAGAATGAGAAAGATGATTCCATTGCTGGATGGATTATCTTAAAGAGAGGGAAAGCAGAACACATGTCAGGGGTACCTCCTCGAAAAGGGATGAGATCACCATTGGAAAGCTGCACAGTTATGTAAATGACTTGCCAGTGGGTATGGTCTCATACCTGAATATGTATGCAGATGATATAATTGTAAGGAGAGATGTAAAAAGTGAGGAGACTTGCATTAACTTACAAGTGGACTTAGACTCAAAAGTTGGTCTGATAAATTGTTGATGAAATTCAACCTGAGTAAATGTACAGTAATGATGATGAATCACAGATAAAGGTCTTAATATGAATATTTATTCCATGGAAGGAATTAAGCTCCAGGAATGTGTGTGCAAAAGACATATGAGAGTCAACATCATCCCTAACCTGTCCCTAAAGTCCCATCATACTAGAATAGTTAAGGAGACCAAATGTCTGCTGGTAATTATAAGAACTAAACTCAATGTTGTGGATAAGGAAATATTCAGCAGGCTGTTTGCGTCCTAAAGAAGGCCAATATTAGAATTTGCCTCTTAAATTTGGTCACAACTACAGAAGCACAAAGAATCAACATAGAAAGTCCAGAGGGAGGCAACAAAGATGGTACCAGCATTAAGGAAAGCCAGTTACAGGGTAAAGCAAGAGGCCTAAATTATCCCACCATGAAAGAGACATATTGAGGGGTGACCTAAAAACAACCTTTAGAGTTTTTAACCAAAATGATGACAGAGACAGAGAATAATTCTCAAAAGATGTAAGGACAGGCCAGCTAGAGGACAAATGAAGCAAGAAACTTTTTAAAAAAGATGGTAAAGTATGGTTAAACAACCTTTAGAGTTTTTAACCAAAGTGATGACAGAGACAGAGAATAATTCTCAAAAGATGTAAGGACAGGCCAGCCAGAGGACAAATGAAGCAAGAAACTTTTTAAAAAAGATAGTAAAGTATGGTTACAATGTAGGAGTAGTGGATGAATGGAACAGACTGAATGAGGTAATAATAAAGAAACAGCTTACAGAATTCAATATATCAGAACAGACAAGGTTCTAGAAATGGGGCCCCATGAGTAAAAAAATTCCCTACCCATACATGTACATAATCATACACACACACACACACACACACACACACACACACACACACACACATACACTCCAAATACATGCAAGGTAACATGGATGTAACACAACAAAAGAAGGCCCCAGTTTACATACTTCTTGGCATGAAATGAGCTATGGGGATAATTGTGTGAAAAAATTAAGGGGCTGACACTGTATCTGATCTGTCAACAAAGTTTCACATCAGGAAAACTGTGACAAAAGAAAACTGTGTACAAACAACTGTTAAGACTGCATTCTAGTATATGGATAAGAAATGTTTGGTAAGCTATTCATGACAGACTATGTCTTTCAGGTCTGGTCCCTGCACCTAAGGAATTACAGATATGATTGAGTAGGGCCAGAGAACAGGAACCAAGACAGTAGTACAAAAATTAAAAGCTTAATTACAATGGAAGGTTGAAGGCCACACTGCTGTCCACCTTCGAGGATTACCCTAATAACAATATACAAGTTCCTAAATCTGTTGTATGATGACTAAAAACAGTTCTTCATGAGGTGGAGTTCCAGAGTTACAAGAAGCCATGGTCAGATACTGAGAAAGAGGATGTAAAGAAATACTAGTTTAGTGTTGGGGTGGTGGAAGTTTGGAGTAGTTATAAGCAGAGACTGTGAATGCCTATATATCTATATCTCTGATGACTAATCCCTCCGGGGACTCCCATCAAGAAGTGACTACGGCAAAAGTGTCTCCACTTATCCCCGTCCTTACATGCCTCTCTCGCATACACCATGCCATGCATTCTTCCTTTGTTTATCTCCTCCAGTAGTCCCCCACCCTATTTGCCCATGTCACAGATGGTCTTCCCCTCACACCAACCCTTTTAATTGTACATTCATACAGTCTCCTTGTAAATCCCAGTCTTCCATTTTTTCCACATGCCCAAACCACCTCAAATTAATACGTTTCACCCATTCTACCACTCCATGATTCACTCCCTTTGCATTCCTTGCCTTACCACACCTCTCATACAACCTTTCATTTCTTTCATCATTCAATCTAGTCACACCACATGCTCTTCTCAAATAGCTCATTTCCACAGCCTGGATTCTTGACTTTTGTGAATGCCAACAACTTGAAATGTAAGTCTCTTTGATGGTACTTTTTGTACCATCAAGAAAGAGAAGGGGCCCATGAGTGTAAAACCCACTCCCCACAATGTGCAAAGAAGTAATCATACGTAAAACAAATGAATCATACCAATCAATGAAATACAAGGCTGTTAGAGCACAATGTTCGTGCTATTGTTCATATCAAATTACAATAACAGGTCATATAACTGCCTTATTTACAATAAGAACTCAAACCTAAATGTTACAGTCATAACAAAAAGAACCTAAAGCATATGACTGAAACATATGTCCAGTGACAAATATAAAAAAAACATAAACAAAAGCACTGAGATATGATACTCACAAGCTGACCATCTCTGCTAAAGACACATTTTCACGATGTAACCTCTTGCTAAAAGATGTCAATTGGTCAGCAGCTCTTTTCATGTTGACAGCAGTAGGTCGAGCTGTTACTAGATAATGGATTTTCTCAGATATGGCTTTAAGCAATTCATCTTTGTCTTTAAATGATGAATGAATCAGCTCAGTTGCTAGACTAAGGCAACCTACAATTGCAATTGCAGGTGCTCCCCTGACCTGTCAAAAAAAGCAAAGATACATTTGTTATTATAAAAGTGATGTGTCTAACAGAACAAAAGGTGTGATCTGCAATAGAGTATGTATGATATTTCAAACTGTTACAAAAAAACTACATTAAATTCTAAAAACACTTTCCTTATACTGTTCATGCTAACATGACTCAGTGCCCTTGTTATACTAAGTATACCTTGTACATGAATCTGTGTAGAAGATAAAACTGTGCTGTGCAATTTCTAAAAAGCAAAAGGAACTATTACTCACAAATCATTAATAAAAAAAGACTAGATAGCATCATGCTTACATAGCACCTATGCCACGAACAAGGTAACCACCTTTTCTAGGTTTTAGTAGCTAACTTTGAAATCCTCAATAGGCCTGCACCATATCAGAAGGATTAAAACAAACACTTAAGAAACTTAAACATGATATTTGTATAGGCTAATCTTAAACTGACTCTTTTGTAAAATGTGAAGTCTTGTAACACACAGGTCATGTTTAGTTCTCTTCCTGAGTTACCGAGTTAAAAAGAAAAATTCAAAAGTATACGGGGGAATATTAGTATATGATTTTTTTCTCTGTTACACCAAAGTCCCTTGAGTAGCTAATTCTTGTCTGGAAGACTGCTACCCAAGAAAGAGACAACATATACAATACCATCTTTTCCAAGAGAGATAAACTGTAAAGTTATATCAATACTGTAGTCTTCCAGAAAGAGAAAGATCATCCAAAGGTTGCAGTTCTTGACAATAATCACAAACAGGGGTCCTTGCGGGTGGATATATACAGCTATGTAACACAAAAGTGGATATGAGACATTATTACTTTAAGAAAACTGAGGATAAAAGTGTTACATTTAGCAGTCAAAGCCATTACTTGAATGGAATAAATTGCATGGCATCTTGACACTTTCAGGGCCTGATATATCATAACCATCACCTCTATCAGGGTTATGAAAATATCTTACTATTTTTTACAAGAGAATAGCTGATAACTTGCAATGTAAAGCCAATAAAAATCTGGATTCAATACCAAATGAATGGTCCCGGACAATTTTCTGCATCTAGCAGTGGGCTAAAAAAGATACTGTAAGCTGACATATGAATTCCTCATCTAATTTTCAAAAACCTGACTCATAAATGGTCACAATTTATGAAAGCCTCATTCAGTACCAAACCCTTCTGTGAGCTTGTTAAGAATTCTAGCATTTTCACAAGCTACCCCACACATAACCTACAAAAACACATGGCTTTCTTGTGCTGGACCACCTGAAAAGAAACTTTAACCATCTATTTGCTTAAAACAAGCAAAAGGGGAAATACAACCCTTCAAGATATAATTCTTTTTTTCATATTCAACTAAGGCTCAAAGGGATGTGCTTAATTTCAGTAGTAACACAGACACAACATACAGTTATAAAGAATGTGGTAATTACCTGTATCTAATTTCCTAACATCAAATTTTTTGGATTTATTAACTTAATGCATTAAAAGCAACTTGTAACCATGATCCCAACTAATTTTCAAGCTGAAGTTTAATGTTCCAATGAGCAGGGAGCCAAAGTCATAAAGACACTGATGTAGTAAAACACACCTGGGGCTAACAGACGTTGACAAGAGAAGAATAATATGCACGATAAGACACATAGTAATCAAGAAAGTTTATGGCTTAGTTGCTTAAGGGTTCAATAAAGTGAAGAGCATACAGGACCAGCACTCGTTAGCAAAAAGGAATATTTTTGAGAAAGTTAGTAACAGAGAGGTAGACAGTGCAACAATGAAAGATCTAGTCGAAACATGGAAGGTACCAAAATTAAAAAGACTAGCAAAGTAGGAAGTAGACAGATGTGACTCACTAATTATTTTTGTTTGTAAGATCATATACCAGATAAAGAAGAGAAGAGTAAGAAAGAACAATGGTCACTGAAATAACTAGAAGCTATAAAATTGCCAGATGCAATACCTGTGATAAAAGAATGGGAAACAAATGGGTGTTATGATCAAGACATAAAGGGACTACCAGATATAATTATGTTTACCTTGGAGTCATCAAGCCGGGAGGTACTTAGACAAGCAAAAAACTTAAAAACAAGGTGGAATTCAGTGGGGTATTCATCAAATGTAATAAAGCAAGGGAAGAAAGGTAGAAAAGCAAAGAATGCAATCAGAGGGCAAATAAACTGGAGATTCTAAGTGAAGCAAGAAGCTCCTATAACACCAAAAGGGGAGCAGAACTATTAAGAAAAATTAATGTCAGACTGTAAGTAATGTATACAAATGTTGATTTATTTTTTTTTTTTTTTGCTTTGTGGCTGTCTCCCGCATTTGCGAGGTAGCGCAAGGAAACGGACGAAAGAAATGGCCCAACCCACCCCCATACACATGTATATACATACACGTCCACACACGCAAATATACATACCTACACAGCTTTCCATGGTTTACCCCAGATGCTTCACATGCCCTGATTCAATCCACTGACAGCACGTCAACCCCGGTACACCACATCAATCCAATTCACTCTATTCCTTGCCCTCCTTTCACCCTCCTGCATGTTCAGGCCCCGATCACACAAAATCTTTTTCACTCCATCTTTCCACCTCCAATTTGGTCTCCCACTTCTCCTCCTTCCCTCCACCTCTGACACATATATCCTCTTGGTCAATCTTTCCTCACTCATTCTCTCCGTGTGCCCAAACCATTTCAAAACACCCTCTTCTGCTCTTTCAACCACGCTCTTTTTATTTCCATACATCTCTCTTACCCTTACGTTACTTACTCGATCAAACCACCTCACACCACACACTGTCCTCAAACATCTCATTTCCAGCACATCCACCCTCCTGCACACAACTCTATCCATAGCCCACTCCTCGCAACCATACAAAATTGTTGGAACCACTATTCCTTCAAACATACCCATTTTTGCTTTCCGAGATAATGTTCTCGACTTCCACACATTCTTCAAGGCTCCCAGAATTTTCGCCCCCTCCCCCACCCTATGATCCACTTCCGCTTCCATGGTTCCATCCGCTGCCAGATCCACTCCCAGATATCTAAAACACTTTACTTCCTCCAGTTTTTCTCCATTCAAACTTACCTCCCAATTGACTTGACCCTCAACCCTACTGTACCTAATAACCTTGCTCTTATTCACATTTACTCTTAACTTTCTTCTTTCACACACTTTACCAAACTCAGTCACCAGCTTCTGCAGTTTCTCACATGAATCAGCCACCAGCGCTGTATCATCAGTGAACAACAACTGACTCACTTCCCAAGCTCTCTCATCCACAACAGACTTCATACTTGCCCCTCTTTCCAAAACTCTTGCATTCACCTCCCTAACAACTCCATCCATAAACAAATTAAACAACCATGGAGACATCACACACCCCTGCCGCAAACCTACATTCACTGAGAACCAATCACTTTCCTCTCTTCCTACACGTACACATGCCTTACATCCTCGATAAAAACTTTTCACTGCTTCTAACAACTTGCCTCCCACACCGTATATTCTTAATACCTTCCACAGAGCATCTCTATCAACTCTATCATAAGCCTTCTCCAGATCCATAAATGCTACATACAAATCCATTTGCTTTTCTAAGTATTTCTCACATACATTCTTCAAAGCAAACACCTGATCCACACATCCTCTACCACTTCTGAAACCACACTGCTCTTCCCCAATCTGATGCTCTGTACATGTCTTCACCCTCTCAATCAATACCCTCCCATATAATCTACCAGAAATACTCAACAAACTTATACCTCTGAAATTTGAGCACTCACTCTTATCCCCTTTGCCTTTGTACAATGGCACTATGCACGCATTCTGCCAATCCTCAGGCACCTCACCATGAGTCATACATACATTAAATAACCTTACCAACCAGTCAAAAATACAGTCACCCCCTTTTTTAATAAATTCCACTGCAATACCATCCAAACCTGCTGCCTTGCCGGCTTTCATCTTCCGCAAAGCTTTTACTACCTCTTCTCTGTTTACCAAATCATTTTCCCTAACCCTCTCACTTTGCACACCACCTCGACCAAAACACCCTATATCTGCCACTCTATCATCAAACACATTCAACAAACCTTCAAAATACTCACTCCATCTCTTTCTCACATCACCACTACTTGTTATCACCTCCCCATTTGTGCCCTTCACTGAAGTTCCCATTTGCTCCCTTGTCTTAAGCACTTTATTTACCTCCTTCCAGAACATCTTTTTATTCTCCCTAAAATTTAATGATACTCTCTCACCCCAACTCTCATTTGCCCTCTTTTTCACCTCTTGCACTTTTCTCTTGACCTCCTGTCTCTTTCTTTTATACATCTCCCACTCAATTGCATTTTTTCCCTGCAAAAATCATCCAAATGCCTCTCTCTTCTCTTTCACTAATAATCTTACTTCTTCATCCCACCACTCACTACCCTTTCTAATCAACCCACCTCCCACTCTTCTCATGCCACAAGCATCTTTTGCGCAATCCATCACTGATTCCCTAAATACATCCCATTCCTCCCCCACTCCCCTTACTTCCATTGTTCTCACCTTTTTCCATTCTGTGCTCAGTCTCTCCTGGTACTTCCTCACACAAGTCTCCTTCCCAAGCTCACTTATTCTCACCACCCTCTTCACCCCAACATTCACTCTTCTTTTCTGAAAACCCATACAAATCTTCACCTTAGCCTCCACAAGATAATGATCAGACATCCCTCCAGTTGCACCTCTCAGCATATTAACATCCAAAAGTCTCTCTTTCGCGCGCCTGTCAATTAACACGTAATCCAATAATGCTCTCTGGCCATCTCTCCTACTTACATAAGTATACTTATGTATATCTCACTTTTTAAACCAGGTATTCCCAATCATCAGTCCTTTTTCAGCACATAAATCTACAAGCTCTTCACCATTTACATTTACAACACTGAACACCCCATGTATACCAATTATTCCCTCAACTGCCACATTACTCACCTTTGCATTCAAATCACCCATCACTATAACCCGTTCTCGTGCATCAAAACCACTAACACACTCATTCAGCTGCTCCCAAAACACTTGCCTCTCATGATCTTTCTTCTCATGCCCAGGTGCATATGCACCAATAATCACCCATCTCTCTCCATCAACTTTCAGTTTTACCCATATCAATCGAGAATTTACTTTCTTACATTCTATCACATACTCCCACAACTCCAGTTTCAGGAGTACTGCTACTCCTTCCCTTGCTCTTGTCCTCTCACTAACCCCTGACTTTACTCCCAAGACATTCCCAAACCACTCTTCCCCTTTACCCTTGAGCTTCGTTTCAACAAATGTTGATGGATTAGATATAAATGGGAAAGAGCTGTAATTCAAGAACTGCATAAGGGAAAGTGCACCTTATCTTGTTGGAGTAGTGGAAAAATAAAAGTTATTATACAGATAAGATCTCACCTGTTCTGCCCAGAGGGGTATATGATATGGAGGAGGGAAAAAGAAGGAAAAGGAAGGGCAGGACTGACCCTCTTAATAAATGATGGCCATAAGTTTCACAAAATAGTGGAAGATGGCCCACCTTACTAATGCACAAGCTTAGTGTCCCTTGGAAACTACATTCTGCCTGAAAGGGGCATGGGTTTGAACCACACAGGCCCCAAGTCATTGCTCTTTTCTTTGTTCTCACTCACAAAAGTCCTGAGCTAAAGGTGTGACTGGCTATTGGTATAAGCATTATACAGATATTCAAAGTGGATGATGAACAATCATAGACCAAGGGATCTAGAGGGCATGGCCATATGACACTCTTTAGCATGTCTGCAACTGAAAGGCAATGCACAGTGCACTGATAAAAATGCACTAGTGGATAAACAAATCACGTAAATGAAAAATGATATGTTGTGATGTGTAATTGAAATATTATACATAAAACTGAGGAATGGGATGTATTCAGGGAAGCAGCGATGGCTTGCGCAAAAGATGCTTGTGGCATAAAAAGCGTGGGAGGTGGGCAGTTTAGAAAGGGTAGTGAGTGGTGGGATGAAGAAGATCATTAGTGAAAGAGAAGAAAGAGGCATTTGGACAATTTTTGCAGGGAAATAATGCAAATGACTGGGATATGTATAAAAGAAAGAGGCAGGAGATCAAGAGAAAGGTGTAAGAGGTGAAAAAGAGGGCAAATGAGAGTTGGAGTGAGAGAGTATCATTAAATTTAGGGAGAATAAAAAGATGTTTTGGAAGGAGGCAAATAAAGAGCATAAGACAAGGAAACAAATGGGAATATCAGTGAAGGGGGCAAATGGGGAGGCGATAACAAGTAGTGGTGATATGAGGAGATGGAGTGAGTGTTTTGAAGGTTTGTTGAATGTCTTTGATGATAGAGTGGCAGGTATAGGGTGTTTTGGTCGAGGTGGTGTGCAAAGTGAGAGGGTTTGGGATAATGATTTGGTAAACAGAGAAGAGGTAGTAAAAGCTTTGCGGAAGATGAAAGCCGGCAAGGCAGCGGGTTTGGATGGTATTGCAGTGGAATTTATTAAAAAAGGGGTGACTGTATTGGTGACTGGTTGGTAAGGTTATTTAATGTATGTATGACTCATGGTGAGGTGTCTGAGGATTGGCAGAATGCTTGCATAGTGCTAATGAACAAAGGCAAAGGGGATAAAAGTGAGTGCTCAAATTACAGAGGTCTAAGTTTGTTGAGTATTCCTGGGAAATTATATGGGAGGGTATTGATTGAGAGGGTGAAGCATGTACAGAGCATCAGATTGGAGAAGAGCAGTGTGGTTTCAGAATTGGTAGAGGATGTGTGGATCAGGTGTTTCCTTTGAAGAATGTATGTAAGAAATACTTAGAAAAGCAAATGGATTTGCATGTAGCATTTATGGATCTGGAGAAGGCATATAATAGAGTTGATAGAGATGCTCTGTGGAAGGTATTAAGAATATATGGTGTGGGAGGCGAGTTGTTAGAAGCAGTGAAAAGTTTTTATTGAGGATGTAAGGCATGTGTACGTGTAGGAAGAGAGGAAAGTGATTGGTTCTCAGTGAATGTTGGTTTGTGGCTGGGGTGTGTGATGTCTCCATGGTTGTTCAATTTGTTTATGGATGGGGTTGTTAGGGAGGTGAATGCACGCATTTTGGAAAGAGGGGCAAGTATGCAGTCTGTTGTGGATGAGAGAGCTTGGGAAGTGAGTCAGCTGTTGTTTGCTGATGATACAGTGCTGGTGGCTGATTCGGGTGAGAAACTGCAGAAGCTGGAGACTGAGTTTGGTAAAGTGTGTGAAAGAAGAAAGCTCAGAGTAAATGTGAATAAGAGCAAGGTTATCAGGTACAGTAGGGTTGAGGGAGAAGTCAACTGGGAGGTAAGTTTGAATGGAGAAAAACTGGAGGAAGTGAAGTGTTTTAGATATCTGGGAGTGGAATTGGCAGTGGATGGAACCATAGAAGTGGAAGTGAATCATAGGGTGGGGGAGGGGTGAAAGTTCTGGGAGCATTGAAAAATGTAAGGAAGTCGAGAACGTTATCTTGGAAAGCAAAAATGGGTATGTCTGAAGGAATAGTGGTTACAACAATGTTATATGGTTGCAAGGCGTGGGCTATAGACAGAGTTGTGCGGAGGAGGGTGGATGTGCTGGAAATGAGATGTTTGAGGACAATATGTGGAGTGAGGTAGTTTGATCGAGTAAGTAATGAAAGGGTAAGAGAGATGTGTGGCAATAAAAAGTGTGGATGAGAGAGCAGAAGAGGGTGTTTTGAAATGGCTTGGTCACATGGAGAGAATGAGTGAGGAAAGATTGACAAAGAGGATATATGTGTCAGAGGTGGAGGGAAGGAGGAGAAGTGGGAGACCAAATTGGAGGTCGAAGGGTGGAGTGAAAAAGATTTTGAGTGATCGGGGCCTGTACATGCAGGAGGGTGAAAGGTGTGCAAGGATTAGAGTGAATTGGAATGATGTGGTATACCGGGGTCGACGTGCTGTCAATGGATTGAACCAAGGCAGGTGAAGAGTCTGGGGTAAACCATGGAAAATTTTGTGGGACCTGGATGTGGAAAGGGAGCTGACGTTTCGGTGCACTATATACGACAGCTAGAGACTGAGTGTGAACAAATGTGGCCTTTGCTGTCTTTTCCTAGTGCTACCTCGCACACATGCGGGGGGAGGGGGTTGTCATTTCATGTGTGGCGGGGTGGTGACGGGAATGAATACGGGCAGGCAGTATGAATTATGTTCATGTGTATATATGTATATGACTGTGTGTGTATATATATATATACGGTGAGATGTATAGGTATGTATATGGGCGTGTGTGGACGTGTATATATATACATGTGTATGTGGGTGGGTTGGGCCATTCTTTCATCTGTTTCCTTGCGCTACCTCGCTTACGTGGGAGGCAGCGACAAAGTATATTAAATAAATAAAAACTGAGTGTGTGGTTAGTCAGAAACTGAAAATCAAGGTTTGGCATGGTTTCACAATCTGACAGAACTTGCATGGTTTACAATTATGTATTTTTCATTACTCAATTTTTTTCAGGACAGCAAGAAATTCTTCTGTAATCACCTTATCAATAGTTTGCTTTCTAAATGATATCTATTTTGTATAAGGTTTTTTTATGTTTGGAAAACAGCAGTTTCTTACATGCACCACAGAAAAAAAAGAACTTATATCAAAGTATTAAATATGCTGAAAAAATTGTTATATCAGATAATCTACATAAATTTTCACACAAAAAACTGACATTTATCACAGCATTGTTTCCAGTTACTGATAAACAAAATGAATACAAAACTGGATAGAAAATTGTAGATAATGGGATCTTATCACCACTGCGGGTTAAATGAACCACAAAAAGCACAGAGAGCCATAAAGATAAGGAAAATGCAGATTTAAGTAAAATGAACGTTTTAAAGACAACGCACCAAACATAACCTAAATGAGCATGCTGTAGTCTATGTGGGTTAAGTTTGATTTCCTGTCATTTACATGCTTCATGCATATCTCTGACATGGTAATTCAATGCACTTTCTTCTCACCCTGCACAACATGAGTAATGTACTACAAGTTCTCACATGTCACTGGAGCCTTCACACTACCGATATGAGGTACGTGTTCATCAGTTAATCTTAACCCAAACCACAGCAAACATAAACTATACTTAGGCTAACCTAAATTAGGATATTTGGTATAGGTGTCGTATCTGTATAAAATTCTTAACTACAAATTTTTTCTGATATGCAAAGCACTTACTTCTTTGTGTAGCTCACTTACATTTATAAGACTGCAGGATAAGTTTGTATATTTCATTCTCCTTTCACAAATTTTCTCTCTCTAGCTTCATATCACATGTCTTTGAATTAATTAAAAAAACTGTGATTAATCCAGCTGCATAAGTTGCTCACTAGCTGCATAAGTTGCTCACTATATGATGAATCTATCCGTAAATTTTCATTCATTCAAAGCCTGCCCACTTATAGGAAACATCACAATTATCTTATACAATCTACAGTAATCTTAAATCATACTTGAGGCCTTTGCTATGGAAAACAGATCACCCTGGTATCATGTTTATCACCCTTAATATCCATGCACACCTACGATTAACTCTGTAAGCTTTCTTACATGAGTAATATAGTTTTTGCAAACAGTAATGTCCATGTGTGTAGATACTTCTGAGAGAGTACAAGAGTAGGAGTAGAAACATTTTATTTTCTTAAACATGGAAAATTTCTGGTAGGTGGTACCCTATATCTCAAGACTTGGGAACCAGAGAGGTAGCTAAGCTCACACAATATCTCACATTTTCTCTTATACATCATTTACCATAGAGCAGTTAATAGCTGTGGTTTCTTTCAGCGTAAACTAAACCTTGCATTGTATGAACCCATTTGATCTTAGCTCTAACCTTTCCTAAAACTGAAGAATATGGAACAAGCAATTGGTTTCAAGAGACACTCATCATATTCTATATTCTGCCTCGGTTCCCCCTTAGCATGACCTGAACCACAAGGCTTACATCCTAAAAGATTGTACACAGCACTACATCACCATCTTGTAAAGGTCAACTTTAATAACTGTATACATGTATGAATGTCATGTTTGCGTCAAATTGGCACCAGATTGCGACCATCCCTCTCCCTCAAGTTCTCATACCTGCATCCTGTTTATGACCTGCCAACCTTCTTCAACATTAGTGACAGTGACGTACTCCGTCTTCCCTGGCAAGAGCAGCTGATCGAGAACATGAAGCTTATTCTCACTCCACTTTATTGCTCGTAGACTCATCGTGAGACGAGAGGAGGGAGATAATGGTTACCTCCAACGTGACAATGCCGACGTGAGGGGGGGACGTCTTGGCGAATCTAAATTTCAGCGAACTTAAGTAACTAAAATCTGGTGATATGTAAATCACGAAATACTCGTCCAAAATATAATATAGATGGTGCTAGTTTATGAAAAAGTATAGAATCTATTAAGTTCTTTCAAGTTTTCCTGAACTTCACCCTCTGCTGTGGGGTCAGTAAACATTGCCAGCGAAGATTCAAGTGAACACGACCAACTGGCAAACGCCATCTTAGCGCACACGATCATATTATTGATGAATTTCCTCTCTATATTTTACGTATTTAAGAGAGCATAAGACTGAAATATATTCTTACATCATTCAAATATCTTGTATTCTTTTTTTTTAAGGCACTATCGGTGTGAATAATTTCCAAGAATTATTACTCCCTGGAATCATCATTTGACTTTTCTCATTACGAGTTTCAGAAAATGGGAGTCAAGATTTGCAGAGGCTTTAGATTTACAGAAAGCAGAAGTGAGAACAATGAAGCGATAACTGAAGGAATTAGAATTGTCGCCTTGCTTAGGGATGAGATGCACAAATTCATGCTTCCAATAGGAAAGAAAAGTTTAGGTTTAGATACGGAAAAAAATAGGATACGTGACACATGCCATTGGGGTCATACCTTGTGTCCATTAGTAGAGGAGACAGAATATACTCAGAAAATCTTGTACGAAGAAAATATAAGAAAAGAAGGCGAATTATCATAAATAGTCTTACAGAATTCAATTAAAGGACAACAAGGCACCAAAAAGAGAGGCTTTATTACATAGAGAATGACTATAAGCTGATCAGGTCGGAAGAGATGAAGGAAGGTTGAATTTCAGAAGTTACTCGAGAATTGCCAAGAGAAGTCAAATCAGCACTTTGTAAGGCGTGCTTGTGTACTTGACTTTATGGAGAACAGTTCTGAAGTGATTCTGAAAAGAAATTTAAATTATTTTGAGTTTCAGGGGAAGGGAAGATGTTCATGGCCTGGTAAAGTCTGTCTGTTTTGCAACTAGCGTCACAGAAGCTATCAAACCATGACAAGGACAGGAATATGTGGGAGAACATGAGATCCATCCCACCCAAGATAAACTCCACTATACGTCCAGCATAATATGAGACATCTAAGCCAGCGATGCAATGCCCATCCTAGGTAGGGACAGTCAGGAAAAAACAGGTCAAGTGTGTTGGTAAAGTGGTGGTGACGGTCAGAAATTCGTGTTGGATGTCTGATTATCTGTTGCAGATGGTTATGGAAGAGGAAGAGACCTAAGCTCCACCTGGATCACCCAAGGTAGAACATAACTTATCCTTGTGGTAGACATTGAAATTAACTGTATAAAGGATCTGAGTGCATGGGTATATAGGGAGAAATACTTCATGGCAGGATGTCAAACAGTCGAAGGGTCATTTCCTAGTTGGATGACTGGGGGGGGGGGGGTATAGGAAATATAGAAGCTGTAAAGGGTACAAAGGATTCGAGCCAGATGACACAGTTGGGAGATGCAAGGTCAACTTGGCAAGGAATGGGAGTCGATGCAAACGCCACACCTGGGGTGGAAAGGATGGTCAGGATGGAAATGAGATATCTGAGAGTGTACAAGGGAAGAAGCCTTGGAAAGCTGAGTTTCAAAGAAATCAGGGAGGGAAACAGAGAGATGTTATTCTACAGAGGCATGTCGATAGACGGTTCTGGATCGTGACAGGTTATCTGCCCAACCATTGCAGATACTCTGAAGGAAAGAACCAAGGACTAAATTCTTTCTTTCTTTTTATTCAACGACACATTTTGGGGAAAAGATTTTCCTCATTTGCACTGAAAGTCTGAAATATCGAAATCTCAAAATCCTATAGAGCTCTGAAGTCCATTCCCCGACTTTTATCGGGTTACTGTGAAAAAGTTCTCTTAAAATTGGCAGCTCTGGACTGCATTGCCCGAAAAGACAGGCTCAAAATAGGATTTTCTGCAGGAGTACCTTAAAGAGTTCTCAAAGGGTCTTAAAAAGGTCCTACACACTTTTCCCTTGGTTATAAATGTCTATCGTCTCCTTATCTCCCTGATTTCAACGAATAAGCTGCACGGATATGAATCAATATCTGAAGAAGCTTAGAAAATCTTAAATCTATAATTCATGAAATATCATCAGTACGAAATATGGTGTTGCAAAGAGGGGGAGGGGGTGTCAGGTTCTGGTTGCTCCACCGTCTCAACAGATGCCATAGCTTCTGTCCTACATTCCCTCCCTAACTGTTTACAGGTTAATGGATACAAACCTTTATAAGGGTAAGACAAAAGTTGAGAGTAAACCTAAGAATAGTTCTCTATTTAGCCTAATTAACACAGAACTCTAATAAGGAGGACTCTTCTACCCTGCTTCAAAAGCTTTGCTGATAATTATTGCAAACTTTCGAAAAATGTGCTAAAAGTTGACTTTTACCTTATACTCTGCAAATGTTAGGGGCAAACGTCTTAAATGATTATCTGTTATAACAGCTGAAACTCGTGAAATTAAAGAAAGTATAACTCCCATGGGGATTCTGTACAAAGTCCAGAACTGTCTGAAACGAGACATTTCTAAAACTCGAAAGAACAAAGGAAAAGTTGGGGTCAAAGTTGTCCAGTTTGTACGGTGACCTTGCCCTACAAACTCCTAAACCAATACTGGGTTACGAATTTTTTTCCCCCTGTGAGGAAAACGAATTGGAAGATGAAGAAAACCTCTCCACAGATGAAATCATGGCTTCTTTCATAAAGTTCTCGGGCATTTTTGACAAATACAGAGGATATTTGTTTTACTAATTAGATATCTAATTAGGAGTGGGGGAAAAAAAAAGAATCCCCTGAAGCCGAGGTAGAGAAATCGAAAGACGCGGCCAATCAGGCTGGAGTAACTAGTTACCTGGTAGTCGCTGCTCACCGTGACACCGCTCTAACAGGAAATAAAAAAAGGCTCAAAGATCTTCGAGTGAGAGAGTTCTTACAAAAGAGCCGTTGAACGCAACTCCTTAACGCCTCTAGGCTTTATTACTGAAGATTCAGGTTTAGAACCTTCCAAAATATCAGAAGAAACTTTCAGGTTTTACTCATAAGTGGCCCATTCTCTGATTCATTGGAACGTCATGCCGCTATGTCACTAGTGTCCAGCATACCTTGAAATATTCAAGCATTGGTCTGAGCTGCGGCTGGGCATATAACGCGGGAGTTAACCAAGAACTGTCTATATTACAGTTGACTTCAACCAAACTGTGACTGACTCTTGAGGGTTCAGCCAGCATCATACCATGAAATGTCTCAGCCACAAAAGGTTTGTCCTTTCAAGAGGATGACGAGAGGACAAGAAACCAAATTCCCCCAAACGGCGAACCCGGAGACCTAAGCATGGCCGACGGATAAACGCCCAAAGAACTAGAAAACCTGACATCATATCAGGGCTTAGAAAATACCGTTAATATCCCAAAAAAGTTGTGACAGCGCCACCAAGCTACTGAACCACAACGGAAAAAATCTGGAGGAAAACACGATGTTCATGTGCGTGGACGCCTTGCGAATTAGTGCCTAGTGTACCGGTCAGAACATTACAGCTTGGGGTAAGCACTCACAATCTCCTACTGATAACACAGAGATAAAGATGATGTGCATAAGATCTAATCTGTACACCAGCAACGTTTACGAACTCTTGCAAGTTATCTGACGATTAGACGTATGGCCTTTTATCAGTAAATGGCTGAGGAAGCTTTAAATAAACTTTACAGCATATGTGACCTCATATAGAATATTCGTTTCACGTTTGGTCTTTCCTACATAAGAAATATTCATATCTAATGGAGTAGGTCCAATATAGAGGAACAAAGATGATACATGAAGCCAGGGAACTCAGTTACAGAAGAAGTTAGCTAAATGCTAAGCATTTGCCTACAGATGAGGAGAGAAAGAAAGCAAAGCGATATCAATTTAACTTTTCTTCGAGTATCTGGAAGTAATTATAAGCTGAGAATGAAGTTTCTTCATATCAGCCCAGGAAGATCAATATGAGTTGAAAGCAAAAAAAAAAAAAAAAATGTTAGAAATAATACACGTACTTCAAAAATACCAGAAAGAGAGATGACTGAGAGGAAAGGAAGTTCAAGTGACGGCACAGTGATAGCCTATCTCTTTCCAAAGCGAGGATCGTGATTTTCCTGGCTTTTACTTCCGACATGGTCCTCCTACACACACACTCCAGCACAGCGGCCCACTATTCAACCCAACTCCTCCTCAGCATCACCTCCAACCACTATGACAACTCTAAATTTCTTGCTCCACGGTTCAGAAGTACCTACCTCACTTTAAACTAACGGCCCATCGATAAGAAAATATTAATTTACCATAGCGACATTACACACCTCCGGTACAATCCCACATTACTGGTCATTCACTTATACCTACACTCACATAAGCACTTATACCACGATAAAAACCCTATGATCACTTCTGTCCATATCATATAGGATCAAACAGCTTTCAAGTTCACTGTATTTTACACACTTTCTAAAACCACGAGTGCAACATCAACTTTCCCCTCTCGTTACCACTTCATTGCAAAATCCTGGTTTACATACCCTCTTCCCTTCCTATAAACCCACCTTGTTTTTTTCACTTACAAAGTGTTCAGTAATCCTGCTACCGTAATCAATAACCCACAATACACTTTGCTAAGTGTGTAAAGACATAAACTGTAATCTTTTTTTGCACTTTTTTTTCTTTTTCATTCATACAATGAATAGAATCGCTTCCTTTTGTCCGGTCATCAGGTACACAGCCTCTGGTCAAGTTTGCAGGGGATACCACACACACATCACTCTCTCTCTCTCTCTCTCTCTCTCTCTCTCTCTCTCTCTCTCTCTCCAAATCCAGTTAAAAACATGATTCTTCATCATCATCACTGACCACACTCTCTATACACTCAGTTCATCTTCTATCAACATGCATTATTACTGCTCTTCCCACTTTCTTCGTTGAAATGTTTTCCTCTCTTCTCTATGCCTGTTCCGCTCTCTCTTGACTTCTAATGGCATTGTAACAATACCACTAGCGTATACCCAAGGCTCTCATAACCACAAACGGCTATTTTGATATATCAAACCCGCCATCTCTTTAAATTACTTCGGTTCTCACAACCAGTCTCCTGGACCTGTCTAGCACACTCTCACTCTACACACAAGACTTCATTTTGCATTTATTTACCTTCCTTTAAGTAACTGCTTATTCCCCCCACCCCTCTCATTTTCCACGATCCTCATTTGCCTTTTCCTCATACAAACGTATAATCAACTTCATTATAGGAAGTTAAGTCTTAATCATTCATTCTTCAGCGTCTGTTTCTTTCTAACTTAACCTACAATTTACTGTCACATGATCTGACTAATCCCTGTCGAGACTCGTGTGAAACAAGACACTGTAAATCTAGAGTGCATCAATGTATAGAGTATATCCAAGATGATCAAGAAAAGAGATAAGGAGATGAAACCACATCACAGAAAAAAAGCGTGTCAACAAATAGCACATGAAGGCCGGGCCTTAATTGAAGTATAGAAAGGTTAAGAAAGGAAAAAAGAGACAAAGAAAAGTATTTACGAATTTTGGACGAAGTGAAAAACCATTTAAGATGTGCCATGTTATAGTTATTGGGAAAGACATGAGAGGGTAGAGAGTTCCAAAGATTCAAGGCGTAAGGAAAGAAACAGTTATCAAAATGGCCCACCCTTGAGTTACCAACGGTCACACAGTAATCAGGTGATGAATGAATGAATGATGATAGAAAAGACCGTTCCCAAGGAAGGGGTGGGGGGAGGAGGGGAAAGTTCAAGAGACAACTTAGAGGAAGTGAAATCTAGTAGAAGGTAAAGAGCCGGACCCTGACCCACCGTGCATTGGTTGGGTTAGGTTAGCTAGCACAGAACTGGGGGGTTGAGGGAGCAAGGAAGGGGGTAGGATTTTTTTTCCCCCCTTTTCTTTAATGGATAGGTATAGGAGGAGAGGGATATATCTCTGACGCCAGACACTGGGCAAACCTTAATGTTTTCTGCACGGATTCGACTGTAAGGTCTTTTAGTTTCAGTTTTCATCTTTTAATAGATGGGATTTGGATAGTGTCCAGATGGTATGTTGAATAGATTGTTGGGATTATCTGTTCCTTAAAGATTATCGAAGAATACTATCCTGGAGTAATCATGTGACGCAGCAGCTGGCCGAGTATTACGTGGTCTACCTAGTGGTGGGGGCACACAAGCAGCCAGCTCTCGGGAGCAAAATACAAACATTAGAACAACCACAGACCATAATTTGATATTATGAAAAAAACAACCACAGACCATAACAGAACATCAAAAGCTAGATTAGCAAGTTTCGTATAAAAAATATCTAATGTTAACGATCGGAGCGTGAGAGATAGAATTTTAAATTTAGTGACAACAACATTAGAAGGGAATTATGACATGACTCATTTCCAAATCTTGGTTAGGTATCAGCAATAAAGATGACTCAGTTTCAGTGTACACTGTTTGATGGGGATGTGGGGAAAACACAGTAGGTCGTTTCGTGCTTATTTAAATCCCTTTGTAAAAAAAAAAAAAGCCTGTTGAAGCCGTCGAAAACGTCATTTCCGAAGAAATCAAAGAAAAACTACGGTAAGAAAATAACAGTAGGCTATCTTACATCCCCGCCGCCGGACACACACCAGGGGTAGACGAATTACTTTAATGTTAGAGGAAATTTGTGATGAACAAGATTATATCATAGTAAATTCTAACATAGCGATATCTTAATGGAGAGAATCCGTTTCTAGTAGCTCCGGGCGTGGACTCTACCTAAATTTGCTTGGTAATGTCTTGATCCACTTTGTCGAGAAACCTACTCGCGACGGAAATATATTAAATTTAGTTCTAAGTACAAATGAGGATCTCGGTGATAATTTTGAAATTGAAGAAACGTTTGTAAAAGTGATCACCGACAAAATACTCTTGAAACTACTTTCAACACTGCATTGTGGTGGGCAACATGGCAGTCGTGAAAAAATACCAGTTTTTAAACGGGTAGATTTTTATAATCGTCGCATTGCTCAGGACAGTAAACCTGGGATGATATGATCAATGAAAATAACATGAACGTAGCATGGAAAAGTTTTAGAAAACCCTTCAAAGCAGCAGAGGAACATATGTGCCAATGCGCAGTATATGGTCTTTGCTACTATTAGCCTACTAAAACGAAGCCAAGGTCACCAGGTGGAACGGTCAAATAAATAAGTGCTTCTTGTCTCAGCAAACAACTCATAAGAAACTTAGATAATCCACTAACCAACATGATCAAGTAAAGTAAATATGCACAAAATAGGAGAGTTTGATGATAAAGTAAGCGTTCATATGAAGCGGATTCTATTGAAAATTGCAAAAGAAACCCTAAGGAATTTCACGGTTATGTTAGAGGCGAGAGAATATAACCCAGTCAATAAGTCCATTAATAACGGAAAAGTATGACTTGGTTCAAGACAATGACTTTTTTTTGCATCTGTCTTTACGATCGAAGACACAATCCTTGCACAAACGTATTTGAGAGCAGTAATACAGATACGTTTAAGAATAGACTTGATAAATACTTCGCTTTATGTCTACGACTTATATCGTTTGCGCTTCTATAGTCACAATGACAATATGTAGGATATTCCGTTTGAATTATTTGTACGCCTTCTAACTCTCACCACACGAATGTGTGAGTTTCTGACATCAGTCCACTATCACAAACATCCTCGAAAGGATCCCTGCGTTTCGTTGCTATTTGACTTCCTTTGCATTTCCTATGTAACCACAGACCATAATATGATCTGAAAAACTAGAACGACCAGAGAACAATAAGCGTTACACCTTCCTGCTAGGCAGCCGTGTCTTTCCGTCTATCTTTCGGTAGATTTCCAGGAATTAGACTAGGATTATTAATGGTTTTGTAACTTCCAAACCTCCGGGTACTTAACAAGTGGTGTGTTTTCATGTGTTATTTATTAGTGAGGTAGGATGAATGTATGGTCTGAACGCCAGTAGCCTACGTGTGAGTGAAAGAGAAAGAAAAGGAAGTAAACTGGGTCAGAGGAGTGACACCTGAGGGCCACCGAAGCGTTGGCTCACTGTGCTGCCGTCACTAACCCTCCAGATACCCAGGCGGGCAGTACCTGGTCGGGGGCTGTCTACCACCTACTGCACATCAGAGGTCCTGGGAAGAGGAGGGCAGGAGGCAGCGAGGGAGGGACGCAGGGAGAGGAGAGGAGGGTAGGAGGCAGCGAGGGAGTGACGCAGAGAGAGGAGAGGAGGGTAGGAGGCAGCGAGGGAGTGACGCAGGGAGAGGAGAGGAGGGTAGGAGGCAGCGAGGGAGTGACGCAGGGAGAGGAGAGGAGGGTAGGAGGCAGCGAGGGAGGGACGCAGGGAGAGGAGAGGAGGGTAGGAGGCAGCGAGGGAGTGACGCAGGGAGAGGAGAGGAGGGTAGGAGGCAGCGAGGGAGTGACGCAGAGAGAGGAGAGGAGGGCAGGAGGCAGCGAGGGAGTGACGCAGGGAGAGGAGAGGAGGGTAGGAGGCAGCGAGGGAGTGACGCAGGGAGAGGAGAGGAGGGTAGGAGGCAGCGAGGGAGGGACGCAGGGAGAGGAGAGGAGGGTAGGAGGCAGCGAGGGAGTGACGCAGAGAGGGGATAGGAGGGTAGGAGGCAGCGAGGGAGTGACGCAGGGAGAGGAGAGGAGGGTAGGAGGCAGCGAGGGAGTGACGCAGGGAGAGGAAAGGAGGGTAGGAGGCAGCGAGGGAGTGACGCAGAGAGGGGATAGGAGGGTAGGAGGCAGCGAGGGAGTGACGCAGGGAGAGGAGAGGAGGGTAGGAGGCAGCGAGGGAGTGACGCAGAGAGAGGAGAGGAGGGTAGGAGGCAGCGAGGGAGTGACGCAGAGAGAGGAGAGGAGGGTAGGAGGCAGCGAGGGAGTGACGCAGGGAGAGGAGTGGAGGGTAGGAGGTAGGGAGGGAGTAACGTCGGGAGAGAGGGTATGGCCTGCACTTCACCTTCATCTAATTCCTTAAAAAGCGCTTTGTCTTGGAAGTCTTGTCTGGTTCCGTCCCAGGTGATGGTGTGGGATCTGGAGTGAACACTAGGGAGTTTTATCCCGTTCTCTCAACATTTTTTCTTGGGCAAGGAGAAGGAGGACAATCACAAAAGTAGAAGTAATTCTAAGTTAACACAATTAACAGAACTTTGTATACGGCGTCTCTTTCCCAAACCTGGAGTAAATGCTGCCGTGTCTGGCTCACGAGCCACGTCCGGCCAGGTCTGTATCCTCCCACACCCGGACTACTTGATGTTCAAGGCTATCGGGTCCTCCCACACCCGGACTACTTGATGTTCAAGGCTATCGGGTCCTCCCACACCCGGACTACTAGATGTTCAAGGCTATCGGGTCCTCCCACACCCGGACTACTAGATGTTCAAGGCTATCGGGTCCTCCCACACCCGGACTACTTGGTGTTCAAGGGTATCGGGTCCTCCCACACCCGGACTACTTGGTGTTCAAGGGTATCGGGTCCTCCCACACCCGTACTTGGTGTTCAAGGGTATCGGGTCCTCCCACACCCGGACTACTTGGTGTTCAAGGGTATCGGGTCCTCCCACACCCGGACTACTTGGTGTTCAAGGGTATCGGGTCCTCCCACACCCGGACTACTTGGTGTTCAAGGGTATCGGGTCCTCCCACACCCGGACTACTTAGTGTTCAAGGGTATCGGGTCCTCTCACACCCGGACTACTTGGTGTTCAAGGGTATCGGGTCCTCCCACACCCGGACTACTTGGTGTTCAAGGGTATCGGGTCCTCCCACACCCGGACTACTTGGTGTTCAAGGGTATCGGGTACCCCCACACCCGGACTACTTGGTGTTCAAGGGTATCGGGTCCTCCCACACCCGGACTACTTGGTGTTCAAGGGTATCGGGTCCTCCCACACCCGGACTACTTGGTGTTCAAGGGTATCGGGTCCTCTCACACCCGGACTACTTGGTGTTCAAGGGTATCGGGTCCTCCCACACCCGGACTACTTGGTGTTCAAGGGTATCGGGTCCTCCCACACCCGGACTACTTGGTCTTCAAGGGTATCGGGTCCCCCCACACCCGGACTACTTGGTGTTCAAGGGTATCGGGTCCCCCCACACCCGGACTACTTGGTGTTCAAGGGTATCGGGTCCCCCCACACCCGGACTACTCAGTGTACAAGATATCGGGTACTCTCACAACCTGAATATTTGGTATACAAGGGTATCGGTTTTCCCACATCCAGACTAATTGATTTTCAAGGGTATCGGGTCCTTCCACACCTCCACTACTTGGTGTTCAAGGTTATCGGGTCCTCTCACATCCTGAATACTTAGTGTTCAGTGATATCGGGTCCTCCAACACGATGTTCAAGGGTATCGGGTTCCTTCACACACAGATTATTCAGTGTTCAAGGGTATCGGGTCCTTCTAAACCCAGAGTACTTGGTGTTCAAGGGTATCGGGTCCCTCCACACTCGGACTACTCAGTGTTCAAGGGTATCGGAACCTACATGAAGACTACTCAGTGTTCAGGGGTATCGAGTCTTCCGACACGAAAACGACTCGGTGTTCAAGGGTATCGGGTTCTTCCACACCCAGACTACTCAGGGTTCAAAGGTATCGGGTCCTTCCAAACCCAGAGTAATTGGTACTACTCAGGGTTCAAAGGTATCGGGTCCTTCCAAACCCAGAGTACTTGGTGTTCAAGGGTATCGGATCCCTCCACACTCGGACTACTCAGTGTTCAAGGGTACTGGGTTCTCCCACACCCAAACTACTCAGTTCAAATGTATCAGGTCCTTCCAAACCCGAAGTATTTGGTGTTCAAGGGTATCGGGTCCCTCCACACCCAGACTACTCAGTGTTCAAGGGTATCGGGTCACCCCACACTCAGACCACTCAATGTTCAAGAGAATCGGGTCCTACACCAAGAATGCTCAGTGTTCAAGGGTACTGGGTCCTCCCAACCAAGATTATACAATGTTCAAGGGTACTGAGTCCCTTCACACCCAGACTATTCAGTGTTCAAGGTTACTGGGTCCTCCCACACTCAAACTACTCACTGTTCAAGAGTATCGGGTCCTTCTAAACCCGGAGTACTTGGTTTTCAAGCGTATCGGGTCCCTTTACACCCGAAAACTACTCAGTGTTCAAGGGTATCGGGTTCTCCCACACCCAGACTACTCAGTGTTCAAAGGTATCGGGTTCTTCCAATCACGGAGTACTTAGTGTTCAAGGGTATCGGGTCCTCTCAAACCCAGACTACTTAGTGTTCATGAGTATCGGGTCTCCCGCAACCAGACTACTCACTGTTCAAGGGTATCGGATCCTCCCATACTCAGACTACTCAATGTTCAACGGTATTGGGTCCTCCCACAACCAAACTACTCTCTGTTCAAGGGTATCGGGTCCGCCTATTCCCAGACTACTCAATGTTCAAGGGTACTGGGTCCTCCTACACCAAGGCTACTCAATATTCAATGGTACTGGGTCCTCCCACACCCAGACTACTCAATGTTCAAGGGTACTGGGTCCTCCTACACCAAGGCTACTCAATATTCAATGGAACTGGGTCCTCCCACACCCAGACTACTCAATGTTCAAGGGTACTGGGTCCTCCTACACCACGGCTACTCAATATTCAATGGCATCGGGTCCTCCCACACCCAGACTACTCAATGTTCAAGGGTAACGGGTCCTCCCACACCCAGACTACTCAATGTTCAAGGGTAACGGGTCCTCCCACACCCAGACTACTCAATGTTCAAGGGTAACGGGTCCTCCTACACCCGGACAATTTAGCGTCCTTTGGTATCGGTTCCTGGGACGTATTTTAAGCTCTTGCAGGAAAGTCGTGGACCATTAATTGCAACATTAGGACAAGATGTCCAGGACCCAGAATGGTGTGCAGTATTTCTCCTGTCACCAGGACGTCGGCAGGTGTGAGAGGCAACACTGCAGGGTGTGAGAGGCAACACTGCAGGGTGTGAGAGGCAACACTGCAGGGTTTGAGAGGCAACACTGCAGGGTTTGAGAGGCACACTGCAGGTTGTGAGAGGCACACTGCAGGTTGTGAGAGGCAACACTGCAGGTTGTGAGAGGCAACACTGCAGGGTGTGAGAGGCAACACTGCAGGGTTTGAGAGGCACACTGCAGGTTGAGAGGCTACACTGCAGGTTGTGAGAGGCTACACTGCAGGGTGTGAGAGGCAACACTGCAGGGTGTGAGAGGCAACACTGCAGGGTGTGAGAAGTAACACTGCAGGGTGTGAGAGGTAATACTGCAGGGTGTGAGAGGTAACACTGCAGGGTGTGACAGGTAGCACTGCAGGGCGTGAGAGGCAACACTGCAGGGTGTGAGGTAGCACTGCAGGGTGTGAGATGCAACACTGCAGGGTGTGAGGTAGCACTGCAGGGTGTGAGAGGCAACACTGCAGGGTGTGAGAGGTAGCACTGCAGGGTGTGAGAGGCAACACTGCAGGGTGTGAGAGGTAGCACTGCAGGGTGTGAGAGGCAACACTGCAGGGTGTGAGAGGCAACACTGCAGGGTGTGAGAGGTAGCACTGCAGGGTGTGAGGGAACACTGCAGGCTATGGGAGGCTACTCTTTCTGGTTGTGAAAGGCTACACTGCAGGTTGTGAGAGACAACAGTGCAGGTTGTGAGAGGCACACTGCAGGGTGTGAGAGGCAACACTGCAGGGTGTGAGAGGCAACACTGCAGGGTGTGAGAGGCAACACTGCAGGGTGTGAGAGGCAACACTGCAGGGTGTGAGAGGTAGCACTGCAGGGTGTGAGAGGCAACACTGCAGGGTGTGAGAGGCAACACTGCAGGGTGTGAGAGGTAGCACTGCAGGGTGTGAGGGAACACTGCAGGCTATGGGAGGCTACTCTTTCTGGTTGTGAAAGGCTACACTGCAGGTTGTGAGAGACAACAGTGCAGGTTGTGAGAGGCACACTGCAGGGTGTGAGAGGCAACACTGCAGGGTGTGAGAGGCAACACTGCAGGGTGTGAGAGGCAACACTGCAGGGTGTGAGAGGTAGCACTGCAGGGTGTGAGAGGCAACACTGCAGGGTGTGAGAGGCAACACTGCAGGGTGTGAGAGGTAGCACTGCAGGGTGTGAGGGAACACTGCAGGCTATGGGAGGCTACTCTTTCTGGTTGTGAAAGGCTACACTGCAGGTTGTGAGAGACAACAGTGCAGGTTGTGAGAGGCACACTGCAGGGTGTGAGAGGCAACACTGCAGGGTGTGAGAGGCAACACTGCAGGGTGTGAGAGGCAACACTGCAGGGTGTGAGAGGCACACTGCAGGTTGTGAGAGGCTACACTGCAGAATGTGAGAGGCTACTCATTCTGGTTGGGAAAGGCTCCACCGCAAGTTGTAAGAGGCTACATTGCAGGTTGTGAAAGACAACACTGCAGGTTGAGAAGCTACATTGCAGGTTGAGAGGATACATTGCAGGTTATGAGAGGCAACACTGCAGGTTGTAAAAAGCTACTACGGGAGGTTGTGAGGCAACACTGCAGGTTTTGAAAAAAATACACTGAAAGTTGTGAGAGGCTACAACGCAGGTTGTGAGAGGCAACACTACAGGTTGTGAAAGGCTAAACAGCAGGTTGTGAGGCTCTACTGCAAGTTGTGAGAGGCAATACTACAGGTTGTGAGAGGAAACACTACAGATTGTGAGAGGTAACACTGCAGATTGTGAGAGGCTCCACAGGAGGTAGTGAGAGGCAACACTGCAGGTGTGAGAGGCAACACTGCAGGTGTGAGAGGCAACACTGCAGGTTGTGAGAGGCTTCACTGCAGGTTGCGAGGCAACACTAGAGATTGCAAGGCAACACTATAGGTTGTGAGGCAACACTGCAGGTTGTAAGGCAACACTGCAGGTTGTGAGAGGCAACACTGCAGGTTGTGAGAGGCTACACTGCAGGTTGTGAGAGGCAGCACTGTAGGTTGTGAGGCAACACTGCAGGTTGTGAGAGACAACACTGTAGGTTGTGAGAGGCAACACTGCAGGTTGTGAGGCAACACTGCAGGTTGAGAGGCAACACTACAGGTTGTAAAACGCTACTACGGGAGGTTGTGAGGCAACACTGCAGGTTTTGAAAAAATACACTGCAAGTTGTGAGAGGCTACAACGCAGGTTGTGAGAGGCAACACTACAGGTTGTGAAAGGCTAAACAGCAGGTTGTGAGGCTCTACTGCAGTTTGTGAGAGGCAATACTACAGGTTGTGAGAGGAAACACTACAGATTGTGAGAGGCTTCACTGCAGGTTGCGAGGCAACACTAGAGATTGCAAGGCAACACTGTAGGTTGTGAGGCAACACTGCAGGTTGTAAGGCAACACTGCAGGTTGTGAGAGGCAACACTGCAGGTTGAGGCAACACTGCAGGTTGTGAGGCAACACTGCAGGTTGTGAGAGGCAACACTGTAGGTTGAGTGGCAACACTGCAGGTTGTAAGGAAACAATGCAGGTTGTGAGAGGCAACACTGTAGGTTGAGTGGCAACACTGCAGGTTGTAAGGAAACAATGCAGGTTGTGAGAGGCAACACTGCAGGGTGAGAGGCTATACTGCAGGCTGCGAGGCAACATTGCAGGTTGTGAGAGGCAACACAGCAGGTTGCGAAAGGCAACACTGCAGGTTGTAAGAGGCAACACTGCAGGTTGTGAGAGGCAACACTGCAGGTTGCAAAAGGCAAAACTGCAGGTTGTGAGAGGCAACACTGCAGGTTGTGATAGGCTACACTGTAGGTTGCGAGGCAACGCTACAGGTTGTGAGAGGCAACACTACAGGTTGTGAGAGGCTACACTATAGGTTGCGAGGCAACACTACAGGTTGTGAGAGGCAACACTGCAGGTTGTGAGAGGCTACACTGCAGGTTGTGAGGCAACACAGCAGGTTGCGAGAGGCAACACTGCAGGCTGTAAGGCAACACTGCAGTTTGTGATAGGCTACACTGTAAGTTGCGAGGCAACACTACAGGTTGTGAAAGCCAACATTGCAGGTTGTGAGAGGCTACACTGCGGGTTGTGAGAGGCAACACTGCAAGTTGTGAGAGGCTACACTGCAGGTTGCGAGAGGCAACACTGCAGGTTGAGGCAACACTGCAGGTTGCGAGAGGCAACACTGCAGGTTGAGGCAACACTGCAGGTTGCGAAGCAACACTGCAGGTTGAGGCAACACTGCAGGCTGCGAGAGGCAACAATGCAGGTTGCGAGAGGCAACACTGCAGGTTGAGAGGCTACACTGCAGGTTGTGAGAGGCTACACTGCGGGTTGTGAGAGGCAACACTGCAAGTTGTGAGAGGCTACACTGCAGGTTGCGAGGCAACACTGCAGGTTGAGGCAACACTGCAGGTTGCGAGAGGCAATACTGCAGGTTGAGGCAACATGCAGGTTGCGAGAGGCAACGCTACAGGTTGTGAGAGGCTACACTGCAGGTTGTGAGAGGCTACACTCTCGGTTGCGAGGCAACACTGCAGGTTGCGAGAGGCAACACTGCAGGTTGTGAGAGGTAACACTGCAGGTTGTGAAAGGCAACACTGTTGCAGGCTGTGCTAAGTGGATCCGGTCTGCTACCACGACACATGTAACCATGCCACCTCCTCCTGTCTCTGTGTGATCAACAGGTACAGTGTGGATCCAACCAAGAATTGAGTCATGAATTTCTGTTCATCGGGTTAGGTCAAGCTACTCCACCCACCCACAAGATGATGGTTTGAAAGCAAATAAACAGACTTAATTAAACATCTACGAATCATCAGAGCTAAGAATACATGCCTTCACCTATCAATAAACATACAACATTCATAGAAAACAACATCTTATATCAAGTGTAGAATGTGTACATTCACATGCATACATTATCGTACGGTGAATGTCCTTAGCCTGAAGCATGCGAGAGGCAGATCAAGACAGACAGATAAACCAGGCGCTCACACTAAGGTATTATGACCACACACCACACTCTGTACTGACCCCCCCAAAAAACACCGAGTGATTTACCATCTTCAATACAAGAGTGCGATTACCGAGCGGCATGAATGAATATACAAAGGGACTAAGCGAAGGATAAGCGTATGAAAAGAAGAAAAGTTCGCTAACATGTCTACGCTAGAGGGAAGGAGGCATAGCCTAGCGAGGAGGAGGAGCCGCTGGCTGGCTGGCTGGTGCACGTCCGTCTGGTGGTGGTGCCTGTTGCTCGACCCGCCCGCCCGCCTCGCCTCGCTCCCATCATTGCCTCCACTTTAATAAGCCGCACATACTCACCCACATAATGCAGCCCTTATCATCCTGAGCCATAAAGGTCATTCCTGCCTGAACTCCACACACACACACACGCTCCCGAGGTGTATGTAACAGAGGGATGCGTCCACTTGGGTGTGCCTTAACCCTAATGTCATTAAGGGCGTCTCTGCCACTCCGTGGGGTCGGGACAGGTAGGTAGGCAGGGGGAGCTCACTCCTCCACACACACACACACACACACACGGGTCCTTCGTGCCTCAAACCTCTCACGGGAGAGCTACAGGTGCACCTGGTATGGATGACGATCATGTACATTACCATCTTAGCCTGAGCTTTATCGTCAACTTGATATCACAACGTATCACGAGGGACGGAAAAGAGTAGAGGATTCAATCGACGTGAGTCACTAACTAGATACAACCTTTATACATCTAAAATCAGGTAAACACTTCCTCTCTCTCTCTCTCTCTCTCTCTCTCTCTCTCTCTCTCTCTCTCTCTCTCTCTCTCTCAAAGTCTTAATCAGATTCAAAAACCTTCGCTCTGAACATCCTTGGCAGAGAGGAATATATAATGCAATATATGGAAATGTTCATTCTACAATTTCGTATCTTTCTTGAAAAAATTCAAATTGTTTTCCAACACCTGCATATATGCTACATCTCAGCATCTGTATCTGTACTATATCCAGACACCTGGACATATACTGCATCCCAACACCTGTACATGTACTGTATCATGACACCTGTACATGTACTGCATCGTGATACCTGTACATGTACTGTACTCAAACACCGGTACATCTACTGTATCATGACACCTGTACATGTACTGCATCCCAACACCTGTACCTGTATTGTATCCCAACACCTGCACATGTACTGTATCGTGACAGCTGTACATGTACTGTACTCATACACCTGTACATCTACTGTATCATGACACCTGTACATGTACTACACTCCAACACCTGCACATGTACTGTACCGTGACACCTGTATATGTTACTGCATCCTAAGATACGACCTTTGGATGTGACCTATGAGGACCACAGTACTTTACCTACGTGTGGTGATATGGCTGACCTGGCTCATAGGGTCAAGATGGAAGGTCACGCCTTCACCCCTTAAGGGTGTGCCATCGTGTTCTCAGGACGAAGATTCGACGTCCGGTTGTGAATCCTTGCACCAACACACACACACACACACACACACACACACACACTTTAGGACCCTGACCTTTCTACGACTCATGGCTCTGATGGAATTCCTTCACATGCGCTGAAGAAATGTGTAGATACACAAGACCAGGCCACTTGAACTGTTGCTCAAGATGTCGCTGGAGGATTGTGTTTCGTGCTAAGGGCGTGGACGAGGCCAAATGTCATACCTATCTTTAAGAAAGGAGACTGAGAAGTTGCGCTAAACTATGGACAATGTCTTTGAAAATTGTGATTTGTAAAATACTGGACAAAGATAATCAGAAAGCTAATGGAGAAACTAAGTAAGCGAGATAAACATGGGTTCAGGGAGACTATGTCATGTGTAACAAATCTCTTAAGACTTCTACGAGAGAAGGAGTTTGTTTTAGACACAAGCAACATTGGGTGGAACGTGTGTATCTTGACTGCCAGAAAGCATCTGCCACTTTACTACACAGGATGATGGTAAAGCATCTGGAACTTCAGGTAGGAATAAAGGAGAGACTTCTCCTATGGACTCACAGTTCTCTTGATAGATGGGAAAAGAGAACGAAAATCAAAGGAACCTTCTCAAAATGGCCTGGGGTCACCAGTGGCATGCCGCAAGGCACAGTTCTGGAACCACTGCGATTTCTATCCACGTGAAAGACTTGCCAGAAGACTTGCATTCACATGTGAATATGTTTGCAGATGATGCCATGGTCATGATGGAAACAAAGAAAGAGAATGATTGCGTCAACCTACGAGGAAACCTAAATAAACTCCAAAACTGGATTGATTCTTGTTTACCCAAGTAAATTCAAAGTAAAGAGGATGGGACAGAGTGGAAGACAGCCTCAGTACAAATGTCATCTGAAGAAAATAAAGTGCAGAAAAGTGTATGAGAGGGATATGGGAGGTACCATCGCTCTCACCTGTCCTCTGAACCCCACCTTAGAAGAATTTTAGAGGTCCTGTCTGCTGGCAATATCAGAATAGCACTTAAATACATGGACAAAGAAAAACTCAGTGAACTGTTTCAATTCTATATGAAGGCAAAACTAGAATATACTTATGATTGGTCACTACACCTAAACAAGCGCAAAGAATTCTAACATACATGGGCCTAAGGACAGGAACAAAGATGGTACCAGAGTCTAGAAAGCTGAATCACAGTGAGTGGTCAAAGGCCATATATTTGTCCATCATCAAAAAGAGAAGAGTAAGGAGTGTCTTGATCACAACAATTAAGTTTTTAATCCAGCATGAAGACGTTAACAGTAAAAGTTTCTCCGAAGCATGCATAGATGGAACAAACTAAAGGGTAAACAGAGATCTTATATCTGGAGGATTTCAATGTTCACCATAGGGAATGGTTGAATTCCTCCCATACGGTGGTGGGGGATTGAAGCCTTCATGTTCTCCATTCACAATTATTTAGAGCAAATCATCTCCCATGCTACCTTTATTCCTGACTGCAGAGACCACTCTCCTGATATGATGGATCTGTTTTTCACCTCTAGTCCATCACTCTGTAACTACACAATCTCGCTCCATGTTGGTTCATTTGATCACAATCTCATGAATGTACTATTCTGGCGGCACTTCCTCCTCCAGCAGCCCTTTCTAAGCGTAAATACTGGCACCTCAACAAAGCTGACTGGAATAACTTGGGTAACTTCTTTTCTGACTTTCCTTGGGTCAATTACTCTCTTATGTGGTGATGCTTCTGTCTGGACCAAACGCATAGCAAAGGTTTTTCTTTCGCGAATGGACGCATGTATCCCCTCTTCCTCCAAGACGACCTCTTCTTCCAATCCATGGTTCAACCGCTCCTGCTCTGAGGCCATTCAGGCAAGGGATTGGGCATATCGGGCTTGGAAAATCTCTCCTTCCTCTAACACTCATTCAGCTTTTATCACAGGAAGTAAGTTATCCATGAAGCAAAGCGTTCCTTTATTCAAAGGAAATACCATAACCTCTCGTCGTCATCCAGTGATAAGTCTTTCTGGTCTTTAGCTAAGGGCATCTCCAGCAACTTCTGTCGCTCTACCTTTCCTGAACTTATTCGTTCAGACGGTAATATAACAGTCTTTCCCGCAGACAAAGCAACTCTCTTTGATTCCCTCTTTCTCCTCCAACTCCATCTTGGATGACTCTAATATTCCTTCACCACCCTGATGCTCGTCTTACTAATTCTAAGCGTCTTCCCGTTATCTTTTTTCGGACTGTCCTAAAAGAGCTTCTCTCTCTAGACATAAGCAAGGCTTATGGTACTAATGGCATCCATCCTGTGTACTAAAAAAGTGTACCTCTGACCTGTGCTTGCCCGTCTGTTCCGTTTCTGTTTAAAAACCAAAACTTTTCCATCTTCTTGGAAGCATGTGTTGATACAGCCCATGTATCTCATCTCTAAGCAACCCTCTTTTGGTTTCCCTTCCTCACTTTGCTCTTTCATATCTAGCTTCCTCTCTAGCCGATCTATCTCCGGTAGTTGATGGACTAGCCATCCCCTCTCCTCCCCCTTTCTCCATGAATAGCGGTGTCCCTCAAGCTTCTATCCTGTGCCCATCACTTTTGCTCCGTTTTATCAACGATTTCCTCTCTTACACAGATGATCAAATGCACTCATACGCTGGCTAATCAACAATGCATCCATCCACATTCTTCATTACTACTCCTTCTCTCACTCAATCTGCATCTCGTCTTGACACAACTTCCTCAATAAACTCAAACTTGGGATGGATATCTCAGTGGGGTAAACGGAATCTAGTTCAGTTTAATGCCTCCAAGACCCAGTTTCTAGCCATCTCTATCAAAAACTCCTCAATATACTTGTCTCTCCCTTGACGGTTCTGTAATTGCTCCTTTTGACTCACTGAACATACTTGGTATTACTGTAACATCCACTCTTTCTCGAAAATCCCACATTACGGAAATAACTAAGTCTGCCTCTAAGAAATTGGGTGTCTTGTTTAGATGTCAAAATTTCTTTTCTTCTCAACAGTTGCTCCATTTGTACAAGGGATTGATTCGTCCTTGCATGGAGTACTGCTCTCCCATCTGGGGTGGTTTTGGCTCTGTATCTTTACTTGTCTGGGTCGAGTCGAAAGCGGTCCGACTTATAAACTGTCCCAGGCTAACTTCAAAACTTGACTCGTTTGCCCCACGCCGCAATGTTGGTTTACTTTCCCTCTTCTATAGGTATTACTTTGGTTTTTGCTCCCTAGGAGCTGGCTGCTTGTGTGCCCCCCACCACTAACTAGACCATGCAATACTCGGCAAGCTGCTGCGTCACACGATAACTGTGTGGCCGTTGGCAACTCAAGGGTGGGCCGTTTTGATAACTGCTTCTTTTCCCTACATCTTGAAGCTTTGGAACTCTCTATCTCCTCATGTCTTTCACAAGATCCATGACCTGGCACATCTTTTTTATTTATTTTAAAGACATGTTTTTCACTTACTCTAAAATTCGTAAATACTTTTCCTTTTCTCTTCTTTTTCCCGCTCATAATTCTCTCTATATTAAGGCCTGGCCGTGTTGTGGACTTTTAACCGTGACTGGAGCCTCCAATGTTTAAAAAAAAGTTAAAAAGATAAAGAATTACTTTCACAGTGTAAGAGTAGTGGGTGAATGGATTACACTGAGAAATGAAAATGGGAAACCTGAGAGTATTAACATAATAATTATAAAATTTGTATGATGGTAAAGTTGAAAAGTTGTGGCCATATGAGTGTGGCAACAACACATGGTCAGCATTATCATTTTGCATCGTAAAAACTATGCGCAAACTGTGGAACTGAATCACTTCCTTCACGCATACATTCAATTTTGTGTTTATTTACAGTTCGCATGACTCTTACCCAACCAACACAAAGGTTATAAGACAAACATTTGTATGATATTTATGTAACGTTATCATTATGCATATTTGAAAAGGTATCTCTTTTGATAAATAAAATGTTGGTGCGCTCTAGACTTGCTATCTTATAATATATATATATATATATATATATATATATATATATATATATATATATATATATTATCCCTGGGGATAGGGGATTAAGAATACTTCCCACGTATTCCCTGCGTGTCGTAGAAGGCGACTAAAAGGGGAGGGAGCGGGGGGCTGGAAATCCTCCCCTCTCGTTTTTTTTTTTTTTTAATTTTCCAAAAGAGGGAACAGGGGGGGGGGGAGGTGAGGGTATTCCAAAGAAGGCCCAGTCCTCTGTTCTTAACGCTACCTCGCTGACGCGGGAAATGGCGAATAGTTTAACAGAAAAAGAAAGAACATATATATATATATATATATATATATATATATATATATATATATATATATATAATATATTGGGGTGCCTAAATGTGTGTGGATGTAACCAAGATGTGAAAAAAGGAGAGATAGGTAGTATGTTTGAGGAAAGGAACCTGGATGTTTTGGCTCCGAGTGAAACGAAGCTCAAGGGTAAAGGGGAAGAGTGGTTTGGGAATGTCTTGGGAGTAAAGTCAGGGGTTAGTGAGAGGACAAGAGCAAGGGAAGGAGTAGCAGTACTCCTGAAACAGGAGTTGTGGAAGTATGTGATAGAATGTAAGAAAGTAAATTCTCGATTAATATGGGTAAAACTGAAAGTTGATGGAGAGAGATGGGTGATTATTGGTGTATATGCACCTAGGCATGAGAAGAAAGATCATGAGAGGCAAGTGTTTTGGGAGCAGCTGAATGAGTGTGTTAGTGGTTTTGATGCACGAGACCGGGTTATAGTGTTGGGTGATTTGAATGCAAAGGTGAGTAATGTGGCAGTTGAGGGAATAATTGGTATACATGGGGTGTTCAGTGTTGTAAATGGAAATGGTGAAGAGCTTGTAGATTTATGTGCTGAAAAAGGACTAATGATTGGGAATACCTGGTTTAAAAAGCGAGATATACATAAGTATACTTATGTAAGTAGGAGAGATGGCCAGAGAGCGTTATTGGATTACGTGTTAATTGACAGGCGCGCGAAAGAGAGACTTTTGGATGTTAATGTGCTGAGAGGTGCAACTGGAGGGATGTCTGATCATTATCTTGTGGAGGCTAAGGTGAAGATTTGTATGGGTTTTCAGAAAAGAAGAGTGAATGTTGGGGTGAAGAGGGTGGTGAGAGTAAGTGAGCTTGGGAAGGAGACTTGTGTGAGGAAGTACCAGGAGAGACTGAGTACAGAATGGAAAAAGGTGAGAACAATGGAAGTAAGGGGAGCGGGGGAGGAATGGGATGTATTTAGGGAATCAGTGATGGATTGCGCAAAAGATGCTTGTGGCATGAGAAGAGTGGGAGGTGGGTTGATTAGAAAGGGTAGCGAGTGGTGGGATGAAGAAGTAAGAGTATTAGTGAAAGAGAAGAGAGAGGCATTTGGACGATTTTTGCAGGGAAAAAATGAAATTGAGTGGGAGACGTATAAAAGAAAGAGACAGGAGGTCAAGAGAAAGGTGCAAGAGGTGAAAAAAAGGGCAAATGAGAGTTGGGGTGAGATAGTATCATTAAATTTTAGGGAGAATAAAAAGATGTTCTGGAAGGAGGTAAATAAAGTGCGTAAGACAAGGGAGCAAATGGGAACTTCAGTGAAGGGCGCAAATGGGGAGGTGATAACAAGTAGTGGTGATGTGAGGAGATGGAGTGAGTATTTTGAAGGTTTGTTGAATGTGTTTGATGATAGAGTGGCAGATATAGGGTGTTTTGGTCGAGGTTGTGTGCAAAGTGCGAGGGTTAGGGAAAATGAGTTGGTAAACAGAGAAGAGGTAGTAAAAGCTTTGCGGAAGATGAAAGCCGGCAAGGCAGCAGGTTTGGATGGTATTGCAGTGGAATTTATTAAAAAAGGGGGTGACTGTATTGTTGACTGGTTGGTAAGGTTATTTAATGTATGTATGACTCATGGTGAGGTGCCTGAGGATTGGCGGAATGCGTGCATAGTGCCATTGTACAAAGGCAAAGGGGATAAGAGTGAGTGCTCAAATTACAGAGGTATAAGTTTGTTGAGTATTCCTGGCAAATCATATGGGAGGGTATTGATTGAGAGGGTGAAGGCATGTACAGAGCATCAGATTGGAGAAGAGCAGTGTGGTTTCAGAAGTGGTAGAGGATGTGTGGATCAGGTGTTTGCTTTGAAGAATGTATGTGAGAAATACTTAGAAAAGCAAATGGATTTGTATGTAGCATTTATGGATCTGGAGAAGGCATATGATAGAGTTGATAGAGATGCTCTGTGGAAGGTATTAAGAATATATGGTGTGGGAGGCAAGTTGTTAGAAGCAGTGAAAAGTTTTTATCGAGGATGTAAGGCATGTGTACGTGTAGGAAGAGAGGAAAGTGATTGGTTCTCAGTGAATGTAGGTTTGCGGCAAGGGGTGTGTGATGTCTCCATGGTTGTTTAATTTGTTTATGGATGGGGTTGTTAGGGAGGTGAATGCAAGAGTTTTGGAAAGAGGGGCAAGTATGAAGTCTGTTGGGGATGAGAGAGCTTGGGAAGTGAGTCAGTTGTTGTTCGCTGATGATAGAGCGCTGGTGGCTGATTCGTGTGAGAAACTGCAGAAGCTGGTGACTGAGTTTGGTAAAGTGTGTGAAAGAAGAAAGTTAAGAGTAAATGTGAATAAGAGCAAGGTTATTAGGTACAGTAGGGTTGAGGGTCAAGTCAATTGGGAGGTGAGTTTGAATGGAGAAAAACTGGAGGAAGTGAAGTGTTTTAGATATCTGGGAGTGGATCTGGCAGCGGATGGAACCATGGAAGCGGAAGTGGATCATAGGGTGGGGGAGGGGGCGAAAATTCTGGGAGCCTTGAAGAATGTGTGGAAGTCGAGAACATTATCTCGGAAAGCAAAAATGGGTATGTTTGAAGGAATAGTGGTTCCAACAATGTTGTATGGTTGCGAGGCGTGGACTATGGATAGAGTTGTGCGCAGGGGGATGGATGTGCTGGAAATGAGATGTTTGAGGACAATGTGTGGTGTGAGGTGGTTTGATCGAGTAAGTAACGTAAGGGTAAGAGAGATGTGTGGCAATAAAAAGAGCGTGGTTGAGAGAGCAGAAGAGGGTGTTTTGAAATGGTTTGGGCACATGGAGAGAATGAGTGAGGAAAGATTGACCAAGAGGATATATGTGTCGGAGGTGGAGGGAACGAGGAGAAGAGGGAGACCAAATTGGAGGTGGAAAGATGGAGTGAAAAAGATTTTGTGTGATCGGGGCCTGAACATGCAGGAGGGTGAAAGGAGGGCAAAGAATAGAGTGAATTGGAGCGATGTGGTATACCGGGGTTGACGTGCTGTCAGTGGATTGAATCAAGGCATGTGTATGGGGGTGGGTTGGGCCATTTCTTTCGTCTGTTTCCTTGCGCTACCTCGCAAACGCGGGAGACAGCGACAAAGCAAAAAAAAAAAAAAAAAAAAAAAAAAAAAATATATATATATATATATATATATATATATATATATATATATATATATATATATATATATATATATATTAGTGCATAAGAATGCACACTTTTCATAGAACACATTGTCCTCCAGCAGCAAGGATTCGAACTCCGACCCTTTTGCGAGGTAGTTGGGAACGCAAACCGCTCGGCTATGATCACCCCAAACTCTGCTGAGGACAAGTGATCACTGTTAGTGAACCTCTGCTGAGGACAAGTGATCGCTGTTAGTGAACCTCTGCTGAGGACAAGTGATCACTTTTAGTGAACCTCTGCTGAGGACAAGTGATCACTTTTAGTGAACCTCAGCTGAGGACAAGTGATCACTGTTAGTGAACCTAAGCTTAGGATAATATATCACTGTAAGTGAACCTCTGCTGAGGACAAGTGATCACTGTTAGTGAACCTCAGCTGAGGACAAGTGATCAGTTAGTGAACTTCAGCTGAGGATAATATATCACTGTTAGTGAACCTCTGCTGAGAACGAGCGATCACTTTTCACTGAGGACAGAATACATAACGAGATGTAACTGCCTAAGCTTCACACGAGGCGAAAGTCCAGGGGAAGCGCAAATGCCTTCCAAGATGTGGTGGGTCAGGAACCTGAATTGCGAAGTACAAAATGTGTGTGTAGGAACAACAAGGTGGACCACAATGGAGATACGACAGGTAAACATTGGATGAATAAATCATCTAAGAAATATAAAGATGAGAAAACACAAACGCAATATGAAATAGAAATATAGGAGAACATTGCAAAGTACAAGCGAATCAGAAATCCTTCCTTCCTTTCCATCCGGAGAAGGAAGGAAGGAAGGATAAAGTCAGGGATTATAGTATTGATGATACATTAGAGGTGAACACGAAACTATTCCATAAATTCACGTGGACGGCTGACGGTAAAGGAACAGGTAAGTCATAGATTCACAGGGAAGGGTGACCGACGAGGGTGTGGTCATATGCGATGACTTGAGTACAGTGTTAGAACGTGTACACCACAAGTGAATGTGTTGTGTCATCACTATGTGACACGGGAGACGGAGATGGCCTGGAGGAAAGGAGGGAGGGAGATGGTTTGGAGGACAGGAGGGAGTGAGATGGCCTAGAGGAGAGGGAGTAGGGAGCTGGTATGGAGAAGGATGCTGACGTGCAGCTTAAGAAAGATTTATGAAGGAGGAGGAGGAGGAGCTGCCAGTGGCTATGGACCAGATACCCCTCACAATATATGTACATAAGGAGCGTACACGAACCATGGCCAGGTCCATGACGATAGTCATGTTTCCCGCTCGATGACGCTGGTGTAGCATCGAGGTAGAAGGGGTCCAGATGTCTTGGCTGTCTCTGCTGGATAAGAGGAAAAGAAAGAAAACAAGAGAGGTTGTCTTAACTCCAGACCGGTATCGGTGCCTGGAGTGGTCTGGAAGCTGTATAATGCCTCGCCTTTCACGTCTTCGCGGGGTATCGTCTAGAAGAGACGAACCAATTCTCACTAATGGACGCAGGACACACACACACACACACACACACACACACACACACACACACAGGATGTCTACACCGCCAGGGAGAGAGAGGGAACGTGTATACCTGGCCTGTCCGGAGGATTGGAAGTGTCCACACACAAGACTGACGATAAATTCAGGTCTTCAACATATTAATTGGAGGTTACGTACAGGGAGTGGCGGGAGGCCGACGGTGACAAGTGGTGTTCCTTAGGGATCAATGTTCGATTCTCTTCTGTTTCTCTTACACTTAAATTATTTAATACATGAGAATGAATTTACCTTGCTCAATAATGCTACAAATATGAGTCGAGCGCGAAGTACCAGACAGAATTAAACGCTGAAAAAATGCATCCCAGGTCTGATAAATGGCAACTGAAATCCGATTATGAAAAAATACAGCCAAGAAGAAAGGAAAGAGAATCAACACTGGGTTGCCAATGTGATCAGACGAGGTCACCTCATGCTAAACTCATCATCACAAAATCCGAATAGGAAGACTGTGGGAAAGGTGAACACTAAGTTGTTCGCTATCTAAGCTGCTGAAAGTGCATGGACAGTGAGATTCTAACTGTAGTTTCTGCTAACATTCTTTGAAAAGTAAACTGGCTTCGGAACCTCGATACAGGACCTATATCTTGTGCTCCATATATTGATATATTGATCTTGATATATTGTTTTGAAAGCATTAAAGTTTTAATCAATCTTTTTAATCAATATATGAATAAAATATTTCGTGAGGATTTAGCTTCATATTTACTTGGTATGTGTCGGCCAGAGGAAGAATTATCTTAGCTTTTCAATATGTTGTATTCAAATTTTGAGGCAAAAGATTATCTTCGAATGAAAGCAACCCTGAACTATTACCCGAATTATTAAGTCAATTTTCTTCAGAAAACAGATTTACTTCAAAACCTCGGTAGAAGGGCTCTTGTTTATACAAAATACGGTATACTGGGGTTGAACTATTATTTGGGAAGCTATTAATGGCGCTGTTTGACCGTATAGTTTGACTTTCCAAATGATCACATCAGTAACAAAGATCTTGATGTCACTTGCTACATCTCTAAGAGCTAGAGTCCCGTGGACAGCGGTACTGAGACGTGTCACGTCAGAGTGCGTCCATAGCGCACTCCCTCAGCTGCTGGGTTATCAGCCACGACCCACCTCACTACACCCTCACCTCACCAGCTCATGGTAACCATCGGGTAATGTTCATAATTACGTACACCATCTAATGTTTACACTTCTATATATACACGTAACAACCTCCTTGTTTACATATGGTTTGGCTAGAAGCCCTTCCGTTCTCCACGCTCAAATGATCTTGATTTCATCAAGTCCAAAACATGTTCCCAACCATCAGAAAAAACACTGTCACCAGCCTGGTTTCCTCTGTTACCTCAAACCCAGCGATGTAACGGAACAATTACGCCTTGATTATGTTCCTTATGCTCTTGTCTAGGTCTCTTATACTCACGGGGTCTCGTCCAACATTCTTAATACTATATTTACGCGCCACTATGGCATTTTAGCGGTGCTAACCAGACTGACCAGCGAGGCGCAGTTTGTATAAATGGCGAAGGCGTTCGCACGTCCACTTGTCTTGTCCCCGACACCTGCACTCAGGGAAGTTTGCTTTAAGTTTAGTTGGGTTTTGTGTGTTGTGGCCAAACAACCGCTGGGCGGGTGTGGGGACGTGAAGGGGTTTCAGAAGACCTTCACCTTCGATACTGGAACCTCCACAGGATTTTGGAGTTAAAGTTATTTACAATATTGAAGTTTTCAAGACAATATCATCGATATGTTTAAAATGGAGGCCCACATTAAACACTCAAACTTTACTGAATACTAACACAGACACACAACTTACAAGTTAAATCAAGAGCTGATGAATCACGAAAAATATGCATTACTAAAAAGATGTTTGCGACTGAACGAAGGCAAAAGGTATTCCAAACATCTAAGATAATGAAAGAGACTTTGATGGACTCTGAGTGGTTGGTAGTGGTAATCTAACTGATCATCAATTTATCAATATTCACGAACTGATCATCAATTTATCAATATTCACGAACTGATCATCAATTTATCAATATTCACGAACTGATCATCAATTTATCAATATTCACGAACTGATCATCAATTTATCAATATTCATGAACTGATCATCAATTTATCAATATTCACGAACTGATCATCAATTTATCAATATTCACGAACTGATCATCAATTTATCAATATTCATGAACTGATCATCAAATTATCAATATTCATGAACTGATCATCAATTTATCAATATTCATGAACTGATCATTAATTTATCAATATTCATGAACTGATCATCAAATTATCAATATTCATGAACTGATCATCAATTTATCAATATTCATGAACTGATCATCAAATTATCAATATTCATGAACTGATCATCAATTTATCAATATTCACGAACTGATCATCAATTTATCAATATTCAAGAAATGATCATCAATTTATCGATATTCATGAACTGATCATCAATTTATCAATATTCATGAACTGATCATCAATTTATCAATATTCATGAACTGATCATCAATTTATCGATATTCATGAACTGATCATCAAATTATCAATATTCATGAACTGATCATCATATTATCAATATTCATGAACTGATCATTAATTTATCAATATTTTATGAACTGATCATCAATTTATCAATATTCATGAACTGATCATCAATTTATCAATGTTCATGAACTGATCATCAATTTATCAATATTCAAGAACTGATCATCAATTTATCAATATTCATGAACTGATCATCAATTTATCAATATTCATGAACTGATCATCAATTTATCAATATTCATGAACTGATCATCAATTTATCAATATTCAAGAACTGATCATCAATTTATCAATATTCATGAACTGATCATCAATTTATCAATATTCATGAACTGATCATCAATTTATCGATATTCATGAACTGATCATCAATTCATCAATATTCATGAACCGATCATCAATTTATCAATATTCATGAAGTGATCATCAATTTATCAATATTCATGAACTGATCATCAATTTATCGATATTCATGAACTGATCATCAATTTATCAATATTCATGAACTGATCATCAATTTATCGATATTCATGAACTGATCATCAATTTATCAATATTCATGAACTGATCAACAATTTATCAATATTCATGAACTGATCATCAATTTATCAATATTCATGAACTGATCATCAATTTATCGATATTCATGAACTGATCATCAATTTATCAATATTCATGAACTGATCATCAATTTATCAATATTCATGAACTGATCATCAATTTATCGATATTCATGAACTGATCAACAATTTATCAATATTCATGAACTGATCATCAATTTATCAATATTCATGAACTGATCATCAATTTATCGATATTCATGAACTGATCATCAATTTATCAATATTCATGAACTGATCATCAATTTATCAATATTCATGAACTGATCATCAATTTATCAATATTCATGAACTGATCATCAATTTATCAATATTCATGAACTGATCATCAATTTATCAATATTCATGAACTGATCATCAATTTATCAATATTCATGAACTGATCATCAATTTATCGATATTCATGAACTGATCATCAATTTATCAATATTCATGAACTGATCATCAATTTATCGATATTCATGAACTGATCATCAATTTATCAATATTCATGAACTGATCATCAATTTATCGATATTCATGAACTGATCATCAATTTATCGATATTCATGAACTGATTATCAATTTATCAATATTCATGAACTGATCATCAATTTATCAATATTCATGAACTGATCATCAATTTATCAATATTCATGAACTGATCATCAATTTATCAATATTCATGAACTGATCATCAATTTATCGATATTCATGAACTGATCATCAATTTATCAATATTCATGAACTGATCATCAATTTATCAATATTCATGAACTGATCATCAATTTATCAATATTCATGAACTGATCATCAATTTATCGATATTCATGAACTGATCAACAATTTATCAATATTCATGAACTGATCATCAATTTATCAATATTCATGAACTGATCAACAATTTATCAATATTCATGAACTGATCATCAATTTATCAATATTCATGAACTGATCAACAATTTATCAATATTCATGAACTGATCATCAATTTATCAATATTCATGAACTGATCATCAATTTATCAATATTCATGAACTGATCATCAATTTATCAATATTCATGAACTGATCATCAATTTATCGATATTCATGAACTGATCATCAATTTATCGATATTCATGAACTGATCATCAATTTATCGATATTCATGAACTGATCAACAATTTATCAATATTCATGAACTGATCATCAATTTATCAATATTCATGAACTGATCATCAATTTATCGATATTCATGAACTGATCATCAATTTATCAATATTCATGAACTGATCAACAATTTATCAATATTCATGAACTGATCATCAATTTATCAATATTCATGAACTGATCATCAATTTATCGATATTCATGAACTGATCATCAATTTATCGATATTCATGAACTGATCATCAATTTATCAATATTCATGAACTGATCATCAATTTATCGATATTCATGAACTGATCATCAATTTATCAATATTCATGAACTGATCATCAATTTATCGATATTCATGAACTGATCATCAATTTATCGATATTCATGAACTGATCATCAATTTATCAATATTCATGAACTGATCATCAATTTATCGATATTCATGAACTGATCATCAATTTATCAATATTCATGAACTGATCATCAATTTATCAATATTCATGAACTGATCATCAATTTATCAATATTCATGAACTGATCATCAATTTATCGATATTCATGAACTGATCATCAATTTATCGATATTCATGAACTGATCATCAATTTATCGATATTCATGAACTGATTATCAATTTATCAATATTCATGAACTGATCAACAATTTATCAATATTCATGAACTGATCATCAATTTATCGATATTCATGAACTGATCAACAATTTATCAATATTCATGAACTGATCATCAATTTATCGATATTCATGAACTGATCATCAATTTATCAATATTCATGAACTGATCATCAATTTATCAATATTCATGAACTGATCATCAATTTATCGATATTCATGAACTGATCATCAATTTATCAATATTCATGAACTGATCATCAATTTATCAATATTCATGAACTGATCATCAATTTATCAATATTCATGAACTGATCATCAATTTATCAATATTCATGAACTGATCATCAATTTATCGATATTCATGAACTGATCATCAATTTATCAATATTCATGAACTGATCATCAATTTATCGATATTCATGAACTGATCATCAATTTATCAATATTCATGAACTGATCATCAATTTATCAATATTCATGAACTGATCATCAATTTATCAATATTCATGAACTGATCATCAATTTATCAATATTCATGAACTGATCATCAATTTATCAATATTCATGAACTGATCAACAATTTATCAATATTCATGAACTGATCATCAATTTATCAATATTCATGAACTGATCATCAATTTATCGATATTCATGAACTGATCATCAATTTATCAATATTCATGAACTGATCATCAATTTATCGATATTCATGAACTGATCATCAATTTATCAATATTCATGAACTGATCATCAATTTATCGATATTCATGAACTGATCATCAATTTATCAATATTCATGAACTGATCAACAATTTATCAATATTCATGAACTGATCAACAATTTATCAATATTCATGAACTGATCATCAATTTATCGATATTCATGAACTGATCATCAATTTATCAATATTCATGAACTGATCATCAATTTATCAATATTCATGAACTGATCATCAATTTATCAATATTCATGAACTGATCATCAATTTATCAATATTCATGAACTGATCATCAATTTATCAATATTCATGAACTGATCATCAATTTATCAATATTCATGAACTGATCATCAATTTATCAATATTCATGAACTGATCATCAATTTATCGATATTCATGAACTGATCATCAATTTATCAATATTCATGAACTGATCATCAATTTATCAATATTCATGAACTGATCAACAATTTATCAATATTCATGAACTGATCAACAATTTATCAATATTCATGAACTGATCATCAATTTATCAATATTCATGAACTGATCATCAATTTATCAATATTCATGAACTGATCATCAATTTATCGATATTCATGAACTGATCATCAATTTATCAATATTCATGAACTGATCATCAATTTATCGATATTCATGAACTGATCATCAATTTATCGATATTCATGAACTGATCAACAATTTATCAATATTCATGAACTGATCATCAATTTATCAATATTCATGAACTGATCATCAATTTATCAATATTCATGAACTGATCATCAATTTATCAATATTCATGAACTGATCATCAATTTATCGATATTCATGAACTGATCATCAATTTATCAATATTCATGAACTGATCATCAATTTATCGATATTCATGAACTGATCATCAATTTATCAATATTCATGAACTGATCATCAATTTATCGATATTCATGAACTGATCATCAATTTATCAATATTCATGAACTGATCATCAATTTATCAATATTCATGAACTGATCATCAATTTATCAATATTCATGAACTGATCATCAATTTATCAATATTCATGAACTGATCAACAATTTATCAATATTCATGAACTGATCAACAACTTATCAATATTCATGAACTGATCATCAATTTATCAATATTCATGAACTGATCATCAATTTATCAATATTCATGAACTGATCATCAATTTATCAATATTCATGAACTGATCATCAATTTATCGATATTCATGAACTGATCAACAATTTATCAATATTCATGAACTGATCATCAATTTATCAATATTCATGAACTGATCATCAATTTATCAATATTCATGAACTGATCAACAATTTATCAATATTCATGAACTGATCATCAATTTATCGATATTCATGAACTGATCATCAATTTATCAATATTCATGAACTGATCATCAATTTATCGATATTCATGAACTGATCAACAATTTATCAATATTCATGAACTGATCATCAATTTATCAATATTCATGAACTGATCATCAATTTATCAATATTCATGAACTGATCATCAATTTATCAATATTCATGAACTGATCATCAATTTATCAATATTCATGAACTGATCATCAATTTATCAATATTCATGAACTGATCATCAATTTATCAATATTCATGAACTGATCAACAATTTATCAATATTCATGAACTGATCATCAATTTATCAATATTCATGAACTGATCATCAATTTATCGATATTCATGAACTGATCATCAATTTATCAATATTCATGAACTGATCAACAATTTATCAATATTCATGAACTGATCATCAATTTATCAATATTCATGAACTGATCATCAATTTATCAATATTCATGAACTGATCATCAATTTATCAATATTCATGAACTGATCATCAATTTATCAATATTCATGAACTGATCAACAATTTATCAATATTCATGAACTGATCATCAATTTATCAATATTCATGAACTGATCATCAATTTATCAATATTCATGAACTGATCATCAATTTATCAATATTCATGAACTGATCATCAATTTATCGATATTCATGAACTGATCATCAATTTATCAATATTCATGAACTGATCATCAATTTATCAATATTCATGAACTGATCATCAATTTATCCATATTCATGAACTGATCATCAATTTATCAATATTCATGAACTGATCATCAATTTATCAATATTCATGAACTGATCATCAATTTATCAATATTCATGAACTGATCATCAATTTATCAATATTCATGAACTGATCATCAATTTATCAATATTCATGAACTGATCATCAATTTATCGATATTCATGAACTGATCATCAATTTATCAATATTCATGAACTGATCATCAATTTATCGATATTCATGAACTGATCAACAATTTATCAATATTCATGAACTGATCATCAATTTATCGATATTCATGAACTGATCAACAATTTATCAATATTCATGAACTGATCATCAATTTATCAATATTCATGAACTGATCATCAATTTATCGATATTCATGAACTGATCATCAATTTATCAATATTCATGAACTGATCATCAATTTATCAATATTCATGAACTGATCATCAATTTATCAATATTCATGAACTGATCATCAATTTATCAATATTCATGAACTGATCATCAATTTATCAATATTCATGAACTGATCATCAATTTATCGATATTCATGAACTGATCATCAATTTATCGATATTCATGAACTGATCATCAATTTATCGATATTCATGAACTGATCATCAATTTATCAATATTCATGAACTGATCATCAATTTATCAATATTCATGAACTGATCATCAATTTATCGATATTCATGAACTGATCATCAATTTATCAATATTCATGAACTGATCATCAATTTATCGATATTCATGAACTGATCATCAATTTATCAATATTCATGAACTGATCAACAATTTATCAATATTCATGAACTGATCAACAATTTATCAATATTCATGAACTGATCAACAATTTATCAATATTCATGAACTGATCAACAATTTATCAATATTCATGAACTGATCATCAATTTATCGATATTCATGAACTGATCATCAATTTATCGATATTCATGAACTGATCATCAATTTTATTACCAAACAAGGACCAATTTTATGCTTTTAACACAGCATCAAATCGGTAATTACAAGAGTGGTAGAGTTTAACAATGGTTATCTTCAGCCAAAGTTACATTACAAATACGTATGGTTAATGATAGAAAAACAACAACAAAAAAAAAACGAGTCATTGAACTAAAACTGGGACCTCACTTAACAAGGTCGTAAGCCACATCAGCAGCCCTAGTTCTGGGCGATGGTCTCCAAACTATACAAGATTCTTCTTCTCCCAGGAGTAACTAGGTGGTCATTATAATTCCCGACTCCCTCAAAACCCGGGCAAATATCTCTCGTTAAATGACCCTATACCAGACCGCCTGCTGACCACAGTCCCCACGATTGTCCTATACAGACATTTACGGTAGTTTAATATGTATACAAAGGCTGCATGTATATACATATATTACACATGTATATTACACATGTATATACATATATTACACAGCATATGTACACAGACGAGTATATAAACACAGCACATGTATGCAGACACTACTTATGTATATAGACACGGTATACGGAAACAGATGCTATACATGTATTTAGACACTACACATGGTTATAGACACCACATACGCACACAGGCACTACACAGGGCATTAGTGATATGGATGAGGAAGCAGAGTGGCCCCATCTTCGCGCCTTGTGGTACTCCACATGTTCGTAGTAGTGAGGCCGATGTGGCTCCCTTACAGCGGACGGTATGGTGTTGCCCAGTCAGGATGTCCGCCAGCCACGAGACGAGACTCCCACACAGGTCGACGGCTGTCTTTTGGATGACGTTACGGATGACCAAGTCGAAAGCCCTGATGATGAAGTCCACGAAGTGTGTGCCTCCGAGGTCTTGCGCTTCCTCCAGTGAGTGATGGAGGAAGACTTCATGTTTCTAAACAGCTGAGGGTCTGTTGCATCAGCAATGTCAACACACACACGCCCAGTCAACACAAAACGCTTACAAACTACGACTAGCGAATGTTGTGATTGCAATAGAGTCTAAGCTGTTAAGAGACTCTGGGTTGGCGGATTTGAGTCGTGGAGTGACATACGCTGTCTTCCAAGCAGTGGGGCATTCAGACTGTTTGAGTGAAGCATTAATTGTGGTGGTTAACGGTAAAGCTAATTCATGAGAGAATGTATTGTACAGCTTCACTGGAAGATATATGAGTGTGGTTGAGCGTCTGGTTTTAGGACGCAGTGGGCGCATAACTGCTCGATATTCCTCTACTGTGTTCTGGTAGAGATGGGGTTGGTAGGTATGCAGGGAGGGAGCTGAAGTCGAGTTGTGGGAATCGTTGGCAAATATTGGCAAAGTGGCGGTTGATTTGATGTGCTGCCTCCCCACTGCTAAATTGGTCTGTGCAAGCGAAGGGGGAGAGCTTTTGCTTTGCACAGCCAGTGAGCTATTTTATGCTATCCCACAACTGACCATTGTTGGTCTGCTTGAAATGCTGTACTTTGTTAGGGTACCAGGCGTTCTTCGCAGCAGTTGCGTGAAGAAGTTGTTGTTGCGACTGTTGAACGCTCGATGTCGCTACTGCATTAAGTTGCCATTACCCTCGTCAGCGATGTAGTGCCAGGAACAGACGACGAAGGGACGCATAAACTCACATCTATTCTCTAGGCTGTCACGTGTAGTGCACCGGAACCACAGATTCCTATCGATATTAATCTATTAAGCCACACAGGCCTTCCCATGGTTTCCTCGTGCTTCTTCACATGCCCTGGTTAATAAGTCCATTGACAGCACGTTGATCCCTGCATATCATATCGTTCTAATTGTCCTTACAAGAACCATACACACACTGTAATCTCACTTATTTTCTTCATAAAAGTTCTTCTCTTGCCATCTCTTGTCGGCACAATCATCTTTAAATGTAATCAAGTCCAATTAATCTACAGCCCTTAGTCCCCGGCATGATGCGGTGCTAATATGCCTTCTGAGTCCCGCCTGACTCTACTGCTAATGAGAAGGAGGACTGAGAGTAGTGGTACCCATCCATCTTTCGACCTTTCCCTCTCTGATAGACCTGCCTCTTATCCTTTTCACTGTACCAACATTCGTGGTCTCTCTAGAAACCTGTCTTCTGTTGAATACCCTCTGTGTAGTACCTCTCTTAATATCTTTCTTCCCTCTGAGACCCAATTCTGTAATGATGTTTTCACTAATCCCTCTTTAATGTCCAACTATAATCTCCACTCGCGATTCCTGTTCTGAGGTGGTGTTTGTGCTTACTCCAACATCAACACACCTGTTGCACGCTTTGAGGACCTCGAGTCCGCAAACTATGATGTTATGTGGCTCAAAGTCAGTCTCCCCGATTAACCTACTTTTCCTTTGCCTATTGCTCCCCTAATTCAACAAATCTAAAATCTTGTTCGACTATATAAACTCCTGTCATGGGACAGTGGCATCCTCTCATCCACAAGCCGAGATCCTTAACTTTGGAGATTTCAATGTTCACCATAGGGAATGGTTGAATTCCTCCCATACGGATGGTTGGGTAATTGAAGCCTTTATGTTCTTCGTTCTCAATGATCTAAAGCAAATTCTTTCCCACGTAACTCATATTCCTGACCGCTGTGACCACTACTAATATTCTGAATCTGTTTTTCACCTCGAATCCTTGGCGCTGTACCTATACACTCCCACTTCTAAATGTTTCATATGTCCACACTAGACGACTTTAACGGCATCTCACCTCCCCCTCCAGCGGCCCTTTTAAACGTAAACATTGGCACATCAACAAAGCTAACTGGAATAAATCACATATAATTATTTTATGACTTTCCTTGGGTAAATTACTGTCTCTTGCGTGGTAATGCTTCAGGCTCCGCGAGGCACACAAAGGAGATTATTCTTGAGGGAATGGAAGCATTTGTCCTCTCTTCCTCCAAGACGACTTCTTCATCCAATCCATGGTTCAATCGTTCCTGTACTGAGGCCATTCAGGCAAGAGATCAGGCATATCGGGCTTGGAAAAACTCTCCATTCTCCGACTCCTATTCAACATTCATCACCACTCATAATCATTACAAACACATTTTTCTGTGAGGCAAAGCGTTCCTTAATACAAAGAACGACCGATAACCTCACCTCGTCATTTACTGATTGGTCTATATCGCCAACAGATACTGTTGCTCCACCTGTTCTTCACTTTTCCTTGCTAACGGTACTAGAGCTGTCTCTCCCGTAGACAAAGCAACTCCGTTTCCCTTTTCTCCTCTAACTCCACCTTGGATGACTCTAACATTCCTTCATCCTCTGATGCTCCTCCCACTAATCCTATGCCCCTTACCGTAATCTTTTTTTCGAACTGTCCGAAAATCGATATTTACAAAGCTTTGGACAAGGTGTGGCACCGGGGTCTCATCTCTCAGCTTCCCTCTTTACGCTTTCCTTCCTCACTTTGCTTCCTCATATCTAGCTTCCTTTCTAGCCCATTTATCTCCATGGTTCTTGATGGGCCAGCCTTTACCCCCTTCCTCCATCAATAGAGGCGTCCCTCAAGGTTGCCTATAAGACCCAGTTTTTACCCATTTCTTTATCAAAAATTCCTCAAGATCTTCCTTTCTCCCTTGACGGTTCTGTACTTCCATCTCTTGACTCAATGTACATACGTGGTATGGTACTTGATATTAACATCCATCCTATCTTGGACACCCCATATTACGGGAACAGCCGTTTGCCTCTAAGAAAGTGGGAGTCTTGCGTACTTGTCGAAATTTCTTCCTTCGTCCTGGAGAACTGCTCTAACATCTGCTATGGTTCTAGCTCTGTATCCTTACATGACAGAGTTGCGTCGAAAGCGGTCCTACGTACACACTCTTATAGGCTAACTTCAGAACTTGACCCCCTTGCCCTACGCTGCAACGTTGGTTCACTTTCCCTCTTCTACAGGTATTACTTTGGTGTTTGCTCCCGAGAGTTGGCTGCTTGTGTGCCCCCACCACTAGCTAGACCACGCAATACTCGGCAAGCTGCTGCGTCACATGATTACTTTGTGGCCGGTGGTAACTCAAGGGTGGGCCGCTTTTATCATAGTTTCTTTCCCTACGCGTCGAAGCTTTGGAACTCTCTACCTTCTCTTGTCTTTCCCAGTAAATATGACGTGGTATATCGAGACAGGTTTTTCTCTTTCCCCATAATTCGAAAATACTCTCCCTCGTCTCTTCTTTATCCCTTTCATAATTCTCTCTATATTTCAATGAAGGCCCGGCTTGGATGTGGACTTACTGCGCGTAACTGGAGCCTCCAACATTAAAAAAGTATACATGCCAGGATGGGAGTCTAGGATGTGAATGGCAAAGTCGTCTTAACAAGAACAGAATTTGTATAATACAGTAGGGGAAACTGGAGGGGGAACGTTAGCCCTTGGTGGAGACCTGCTGGTGACCGCCAGTGTGGACGCTGGCCAGGACCTACGTCAGGCCTTGGTGGAGACCTGCTGGTGACCGCCCGTGTGGACGCTGGCCAGGATCTACGTCAGGCCTTGGTGGAGACCTGCTGGTGACCGCCAGTGTGGACGCTGGCTGGCCAGGACCTACGTCAGGCCTTGGTGGAGACCTGCTGATGACCGCCAGTGTGGACGCTGGCTGGCCAGGACCTACGTCAGGCCTTGGTGGAGACCTGCTGGTGACAGCCAGTGTGGACGCTGGCTGGCCAGGATCTACGTCAGGCCTTGGTGGAGACCTGCTGGTGACCGCCAGTGAGGACGCTGGACAGGATCTACGTCAGGCCTTGGTGGAGACCTGCTGGTGACCGCTCGTGTGGACGCTGGCTGGCCAGGACCTACGTCAGGCCTTGGTGGAGACCTGCTGGTGACCGCCAGTGTGGACGCTGGCTCGCCAGGATCTACGTCAGGCCTTGGTGGAGACCTGCTGGTGACCGCCAGTGTGGACGCTGGCTGGCCAGGACCTACGTCAGGCCTTGGTGGAGACCTGCTGGTGACCGCCAGTGAGGACGCTGACTGGCCAGGACCTACGTCAGGCCTTGGTGGAGACCTGCTGGTGACCGCCAGTGAGGACGCTGGACAGGATCTACGTCAGGCCTTGGTGGAGACCTGATGGTGACCGCTCGTGTGGACGCTGGCTGGCCAGGACCTACGTCAGGCCTTGGTGGAGACCTGCTGGTGACCGCCAGTGTGGACGCTGGCTGGCCAGGATCTAAGTCAGGCCTTGGTGGAGACCTGCTGGTGATCGCCAGTGTGGACGCTGGCTGGCCAGGACCTACGTCAGGCCTTGGTGGAGACCTGCTGGTGACCGCCAGTGTGGACGCTGGCTGGCCAGGACCTACGTCAGGCCTTGGTGGAGACCTGCTGGTGACCGCTCGTGTGGACGCTGGTCAGGACCTACGTCAGGTCTTGGTGGAGACCTGCTGGTGACCGCCAGTGTGGACGCTGGCTGGCCAGGACCTACGTCAGGTCTTGGTGGAGACCTGCTGGTGACCGCCAGTGTGGACGCTGGCTGGCCAGGATCTAAGTCAGGCCTTGGTGGAGACCTGCTGGTGATCGCCAGTGTGGACGCTGGCTGGCCAGGACCTACGTCAGGCCTTGGTGGAGACCTGCTGGTGACCGCCAGTGTGGACGCTGGCTGGCCAGGACCTACGTCAGGCCTTGGTGGAGACCTGCTGGTGACCGCTCGTGTGGACGCTGGTCAGGACCTACGTCAGGTCTTGGTGGAGACCTGCTGGTGACCGCCAGTGTGGACGCTGGCTGGCCAGGACCTACGTCAGGTCTTGGTGGAGACCTGCTGGTGACCACCCGTGTGGACGCTGGCCGGCCAGGACCTGACTGTGTGAGAACATGTCGAGACTCGGTGTTGAGAGCATAAGGCGCTAGTCAGCGTCTGTCATGATACGTCAACAACCTTGAGGGTGGACGAGCTTGGAAACATTGGCTCATCCTGTATGTGGAGAGGCAATATGGCGGCCTAAGTGCTCCACCCAGTATTTGATATCAAATATCCGCAAGTCTGGAGGGATGGGAGCGTGGGAGAGCCTACCTCATCGTGAATGAGTGTAGCGGAGAATGTAGAAGCCTTGTCTACACCGTAGGGTTCCGTCCTGCCGCGAGCGTTGCACAAGTCGTTAAAGTTATTGACTCTGCAGTTCCGTGTTTACCGCTAACGCCTTCACCCGAAAGCGAACATTATATAAGACAATGCATATGTATACGGACATTGTACTTGTATACAGACACTGCAGACGTATACAGATACTGCATAGGTATACAGACACTACACATGTATATAGTCATTACATATGTATATGGGCAATATATATATATATATATATATATATATATATATATATATATATATATATATATATATATATATATATATATATATATATATTTTTTATACTTTGTCGCTGTCTCCCGCGTTTGCGAGGTAGCGCAAGGAAACAGACGAAAGAAATGGCCCAACCCCCCCCATACACATGTATATACATACGTCCACACACGCAAATATACATACCTACACAGCTTTCCATGGTTTACCCCGGACGCTTCACATGCCCTGATTCAATCCACTGACAGCACGTCAACCCCGGTATACCACATCGATCCAATTCACTCTATTCCTTGCCCTCCTTTCACCCACCTGCATGTTCAGGCCCCGATCACACAAAATCTTTTTCACTCCATCTTTCCACCTCCAGTTTGGTCTCCCTCTTCTCCTTGCTCCCTCCACCTCCGACACATATATCCTCTTGGTCAATCTTTCCTCACTCATCCTCTCCATGTGCCCAAACCACTTCAAAACACCCTCTTGTGCTCTCTAGACCACGCTCTTTTTATTTCCACACATCTCTCTTACCCTTACGTTACTCACTCGATCAAACCACCTCACACCACACATTGTCCTCAAACATCTCATTTCCAGCACATCCATCCTCCTGCGCACAACTCTATCCATAGCCCACGCCTCGCAACCATACAACATTGTTGGAACCACTATTCCTTCAAACATACCCATTTTTGCTTTCCGAGATAATGTTCTCGACTTCCACACATTCTTCAAGGCCCCCAGAATTTTCGCCCCCTCCCCCACCCTATGATCCACTTCCGCTTCCATGGTTCCATCCGCTGCCAGATCCACTCCCAGATATCTAAAACACTTCACTTCCTCCAGTTTTTCTCCATTCAAACTCACCTCCCAAATGACTTGACCCTCAACCCTACTGTACCTAATAACCTTGCTCTTATTCACATTTACTCTTAACTTTCTTCTTCCACACACTTTACCAAACTCAGTCACCAGCTTCTGCAGTTTCTCACATGAATCAGCCACCAGCGCTGTATCATCAGCGAACAACAACTGACTCACTTCCCAAGCTCTCTCATCCCCAACAGACTTCATACTTGCCCCTCTTTCCAAAACTCTTGCATTTACCTCCCTAACAACCCCATCCATAAACAAATTAAACAACCATGGAGACATCACACACCCCTGCCGCAAACCTACATTCACTGAGAACCAATCACTTTCCTCTCTTCCTACACGTACACATGCCTTACATCCTCGATAAAAACTTTTCACTGCTTCTAACAACTTTCCTCCCACACCATATATTCTTAATACCTTCCACAGAGCATCTCTATCAACTCTATCATATGCCTTCTCCAGATCCATAAATGCTACATACAAATCCATTTGCTTTTCTAAGTATTTCTCACATACATTCTTCAAAGCAAACACCTGATCCACACATCCTCTACCACTTCTGAAACCACACTGCTCTTCCCCAATCTGATGCTCTGTACATGCCTTCACCCTCTCAATCAATACCCTCCCATATAATTTACCAGGAATACTCAACAAACTTATACCTCTGTAATTTGAGCACTCACTCTTATCCCCTTTGCCTTTGTACAATGGCACTATGCACGCATTCCGCCAATCCTCAGGCACCTCACCATGAGTCATACATACATTAAATAACCTTACCAACCAGTCAACAATACAGTCACCCCCTTTTTTAATAAATTCCACTGCAATACCATCCAAACCTGCTGCCTTGCCGGCTTTCATCTTCCGCAAAGCTTTCACTACCTCTTCTCTGTTTACCAAATCATTTTCCCTAACCCTCGCACTTTGCACACCACCTCGACCAAAACACCCTATATCTGCCACTCTATCATCAAACACATTCAACAAACCTTCAAAATACTCACTCCATCTCCTTCTCACATCACCACTACTTGTTATCACCTCCCCATTTGCGCCCTTCACTGAAGTTCCCATTTGCTCCCTTGTCTTACGCACTTTATTTACCTCCTTCCAGAACATCTTTTTATTCTCCCTAAAATTTAATGATACTCTCTCACCCCAACTCTCATTTGCCCTTTTTTCACCTCTTGCACCTTTCTCTTGACCTCCTGTCTCTTTCTTTTATACATCTCCCACTCAATTGCATTTTTTCCCTGCAAAAATCGTCCAAATGCCTCTCTCTTCTCTTTCACTAATACTCTTACTTCTTCATCCCACCACTCACTACCCTTTCTAATCAACCCACCTCCCACTCTTCTCATGCCACAAGCATCTTTTGCGCAATCCATCACTGATTCCCTAAATACATCCCATTCCTCCCCCACTCCCCTTGCTTCCATTGTTCTCACCTTTTTCCATTCTGTACTCAGTCTCTCCTGGTACTTCCTCACACAGGTCTCCTTCTCAAGCTCACTTACTCTCACCACCCTCTTCACCCCAACATTCACTCTTCTTTTCTGAAAACCCATACAAATCTTCACCTTAGCCTCCACAAGATAATGATCAGACATCCCTCCAGTTGCACCTCTCAGCACATTAACATCCAAAAGTCTCTCTTTCGCACGCCTGTCAATTAACACGTAATCCAATAACGCTCTCTGGCCATCTCTCCTACTTACATAAGTATACTTATGTATATCTCGCTTTTTAAACCAGGTATTCCCAATCATCAGTCCTTTTTCAGCACATAAATCTACAAGCTCTTCACCATTTCCATTTACAACACTGAACACCCCATGTATACCAATTATTCCCTCAACTGCCACATTACTCACCTTTGCATTCAAATCACCCATCACTATAACCCGGTCTCGTGCATCAAAACCACTAACACACTCATTCAGCTGCTCCCAAAACACTTGCCTCTCTTGATCTTTCTTCTCATGCCCAGGTGCATATGCACCAATAATCACCCACCTCTCTCCATCAACTTTCAGTTTTACCCATATTAATCGAGAATTTACTTTCTTACACTCTATCACATACTCCCACAACTCCTGTTTCAGGAGTATTGCTACTCCTTCCCTTGCTCTTGTCCTCTCACAAACCCCTGACTTTACTCCCCAGACATTCCCAAACCACTCTTCCCCTTTATATATATATATATATATATATATATATATATACATATATATATATATATATATATATATATATATATATATATATATATATATATATATATATATATATATATATATATATATATATATATATATATTAAATTTTAGGGAGAATAAAAAGATGTTCTGGAAGGAGGTAAATAAAGTGCGTAAGACAAGGGAGCAAATGGGAACTTCGGTGAAGGGCGCAAGTGGGGAGGTGATAACAAGTAGTGGTGATGTGGGAAGGAGATGGAGTGAGTATTTTGAAGGTTTGTTGAATGTGTTTGATGATAGAGTGGCAGATATAGGGTGTTTTGGTCGAGGTGGTGTGCAAAGTGAGAGGGTTAGGGAAAATGATTTGGTAAACAGAGAAGAGGTAGTGAAAGCTTTGCGGAAGATGAAAGCCGGCAAGGCAGCAGGTTTGGATGGTATTGCAGTGGAATTTATTAAAAAAGGGGGTGACTGTATTGTTGACTGGTTGGTAAGGTTATTTAATGTATGTATGACTCATGGTGAGGTGCCTGAGGATTGGCGGAATGCGTGCATAGTGCCATTGTACAAAGGCAAAGGGGATAAGAGTGAGTGCTCAAATTACAGAGGTATAAGTTTGTTGAGTATTCCTGGTAAATTATATGGGAGGGTATTGATTGAGAGGGTGAAGGCATGTACAGAGCATCAGATTGGGGAAGAGCAGTGTGGTTTCAGAAGTGGTAGAGGATGTGTGGATCAGGTGTTTGCTTTGAAGAATGTATGTGAGAAATACTTAGAAAAGCAAATGGATTTGTATGTAGCATTTATGGATCTAGAGAAGGCATATGATAGAGTTGATAGAGATGCTCTGTGGAAGGTATTAAGAATATATGGTGTGGGAGGAAAGTTTTTAGAAGCAGTGAAAAGTTTTTATCGAGGATGTAAGGCATGTGTACGTGTAGGAAGAGAGGAAAGTGATTGGTTCTCAGTGAATGTAGGTTTGCGGCAGGGGTGTGTGATGTCTCCATGGTTGTTTAATTTGTTTATGGATGGGGTTGTTAGGGAGGTAAATGCAAGAGTTTTGGAAAAAGGGGCAAGTATGAAGTCTGTTGGGGATGAGAGAGCTTGGGAAGTGAGTCAGTTGTTGTTCGCTGATGATACAGCGCTGGTGGCTGATTCATGTGAGAAACTGCAGAAGCTGGTGACTGAGTTTGGAAAAGTGTGTGGAAGAAGAAAGTTAAGAGTAAATGTGAATAAGAGCAAGGTTATTAGGTACAGTAGGGTTGAGGGTCAAGTCAATTGGGAGGTGAGTTTGAATGGAGAAAAACTGGAGGAAGTGAAGTGTTTTAGATATCTGGGAGTGGATCTGGCAGCGGATGGAACCATGGAAGCGGAAGTGGATCATAGGGTGGGGGAGGGGGCGAAAATCCTGCGGGCCTTGAAGAATGTGTGGAAGTCGAGAACATTATCTCGGAAAGCAAAAATGGGTATGTTTGAAGGAATAGTGGTTCCAACAATGTTGTATGGTTGCGAGGCGTGGGCTATGGATAGAGTTGTGCGCAGGAGGATGGATGTGCTGGAAATGAGATGTTTGAGGACAATGTGTGGTGTGAGGTGGTTTGATCGAGTGAGTAACGTAAGGGTAAGAGAGATGTATGGAAATAAAAAGAGCGTGGTTGAGAGAGCAGAAGAGGGTGTTTTGAAGTGGTTTGGGCACATGGAGAGGATGAGTGAGGAAAGATTGACCAAGAGGATATATGTGTCGGAGGTGGAGGGAACAAGGAGAAGAGGGAGACCAAATTGGAGGTGGAAAGATGGAGTGAAAAAGATTTTGTGTGATCGGGGCCTGAACATGCAGGAGGGTGAAAGGAGGGCAAGGAATAGAGTGAATTGGAGCGATGTGGTATACCGGGGTTGACGGGCTGTCAGTGGATTGAAGCAGGGCATGTGAAGCGTCTGGGGTAAACCATGGAAAGCTGTGTAGGTATGTATATTTGCGTGTGTGGACGTATGTATATACATGTGTATGGGGGGGGGGGGTTGGGCCATTTCTTTCGTCTGTTTCCTTGCGCTACCTCGCAAACGCGGGAGACAGCGACAAAGTATAATAAAAAAAAAAATAATATATATTCAACTCTTGCACCTTTCTCTTGACCTCCTGCCTCTTTCTTTTATACATCTCCACTCATTCGCACTACTTCCCTGCAAAAATCGTCTAAACGCCTCTCTCTTCTCTTTCACTAACAATTTTACTTCTTCATCCCACCACTCACTACCCTTTCTAATCTGCCCATCTCCCACTTTTCTCAAGCCACAGGCAACTTTTGCGCAAGTCATCAATGTTTCCCTAAATACATCCCATTCTTCCCCTACTCCCCTTACAATATTTGCTCTCACCTTTTTCCACCCTGCACTCAATCTCTCTTGATACTTCCTCACATAAGTCTCCTTTCCAACTCTCTCAACCCCATCATCCTCTCTTCTTTTCTGAAAACCTCTACAAATCTTCACCTTCGCCTCCACAAAATAATGATCAGACATTCCCCCAGTTGCCCCTCTCAGCACATTAACATCCAAAAGTCTCTCACGCGCCTATCAATTAACGCGGAGTCCAATAACGCTCTATGGCCATTTCTCCTACTTACAAAAGTATACTTATGCATAACACTCTTTTCAAAACAGATATTCACAATCACCAGTCCTTTTTCAGCATACAAATCTACAAGCTCTTCACTGTTTCCATTTTCAACACTGAACAGCCCCATTACACCTATCCCTGGGGATAGGGGAGAAAGAATACTTCCCACGTATTCCCTGCGTGTCGTAGAAGGCGACAAGAAGGGAAGGGAGCGGGGGGCTGGAAATCCTCCCCCTCTCATTTCTTTTTTTTTTTTTAAAGAGGGAACAGAGAAGGGGGCTAGGTGAGGATATTCCCTCAAAGGAACATTCCTCTGTTCTTAACGCTACCTCGCAAATGCGGGAAATGGCAAATAGTATAAAAGAAAAAAGAAAGAATATATATATATATATATATATATATATATATATATATATATATATATATATATATATATATATATACATATATATATATATATATATATATATATATATATATATATATATATATATATATATATATATATATATATATAAATTTTTTTTTTCGTCGCTGTCTCCCGCGTTTGCGAGGTAGCGCAAGGAAACAGACGAAAGGAATGGCCCAACCCACCCCCATACACATGTATATACATGCAAGTCCACACACGCAAATATACATACCTACACAGCTTTCCATGGTTTACCCCAGACGCTTCACATGCCCTGATTCAATCCACTGGCAGCACGTCAACCCCGGTATACCACATCGATCCAATTCACTCTATTCCTTGCCCTCCTTTCACCCTCCTGCATGTTCAGGCCCCGATCACACAAAATCTTTTTCACTCCATCTTTCCACCTCCAATCTGGTCTCCCACTTCTCCTCGTTCCCTCCACCTCCGACACATATATCCTCTTGGTCAATCTTTCCTCACTCATTCTCTCCATGTGCCCAAACCATTTCAAAACACCCTCTTCTGCTCTCTCAACCACGCTCTTTTTATTTCCACACATCTCTCTTACCCTTACGTTACTTACTCGATCAAACCACCACACACCGTCCTCAAACATCTCATTTCCAGCACATCCACCCTCCTGCGCACAACTCTATCCATAGCCCACACCTCGCAACCATACAACATTGTTGGAACCACTATTCCTTCAAACATACCCATTTTTGCTTTCCGAGATAATGTTCTCAACTTCCACACATTCTTCAAGGCTCCCAGATTTTCGCCCCCTCCCCCACCCTATGATCCACTTCCGCTTCTATGGTTCCATCCGCTGCCAGATCCATTCCCAGATATCTAAAACACTTTACTTCCTCCAGTTTTTCTCCATTCAAACTTACCTCCCAATTGACTTGACCCTCAACCCTACTGTACCTAATAACCTTGCTCTTATTCACATTTACTCTTAACTTTCTTCTTTCCCACACTTTACCAAACTCAGTCACCAGCTTCTGCAGTTTCTCACATGAATCAGCCACCAGCGCTACATCATCAGCGAACAACAACTGACTCACTTCCCAAGCTCTCTCATCCACAACAGACTTCATAATTGCCCCTCTTTCCAAAATCTTTTTTTATTTTATCTTTTTTAATTTGCTTTGTCGCTGTCTCCCGCGTTAGCGAGGCAGCGCAAGGAAACAAACGAAAGAATGGACCAACCCACCCATATACACATGTATATACATACACATCCACACACGCAAATATACATACCTATATATCTCAACGTATACATATATATATACACACACAGACATATACATATATACACATGCACATAATTCATACTGTCTGCCCATCGCCACCCCGCCACACACGAAAATAACCACCCCCTCCCCCCAAATGTGCAACAGGTAGCGCGAGGAAAAGACAACAAAGGCCACATTCGTTCACATTCAGTCTTTAGCTGTCACGTAATAATGCACCGAAAACCACAGCTCAGTTTCCACATCCAGGACCCACAGAACTTTCCATGGTTTACCCCAGACGCTTCACATACCCTGGGTCAATCCATTGACAGCACGTCGACCCCGGTATACCACATCGTTCCAATTCACTCTATTCCTTGCACGCCTTTCACCCTCCTGCATGTTCAGGCCCCGATCACTCAAAATCTTTTTCACTCCATCTTTCCACCTCCAATTTGGTCTCCCACTTCTCGTTCCCTCCACCTCTGACACCTATATCCTCTTGGTCAATCTTTCCTCACTCATTCTCTCCATGTGACCAATCCATTTCAAAACACCCTCTTCTGCTCTCTCAACCACACTATTTATATTACAACACATCTCTCTTACCCTATTATTATCTACTCGATTAAACCACCTCACACCACATATTGTCCTCAAACATCTCATTTTCAGCACATCCACCCTCCTCCACACAACTCTATCCATAGCCCACGCCTCGCAACCATACAACATTGTTGGAACCACTATTCCTTCAAACATACCCATTTTTGCTTTCCGAGATAACGTTCTCGACTTCCACACATTCTTCAACGCTCCCAGAACTTTCGCCCCCTCCCCACCCTATAATTCACTTCCGCTGCTATGGTTGCATCCGCTGCCAAATCCACTCCCAGATATCTAAAACACTTCACTTCCTCCAGTTTTTCTCCATTCAAACTTACCTCCCAGTTTACTTGTCCCTCAACCCTACTGTACCTAATATCCTTGCTCTTATTCACATTTATTCTCAGCTTTCTTCTTTCACACACTTTACCAAACTCAGTCACCAGCTTCTGCAGTTTCTCACATGAATCAGCCACCAGCGCTGTATCATCAACGAACTACAACTGACTCACTTCCCAAGCTCTCTCATCCACAACAGACTGCATACTTGCACCTCTTTCCAAAACTCTTGCATTCACCTCCCTAACAACCCCATCCATAAACAAATTAAACAACCATGGAGAAACATTACACACCCCTGCCGCAAACCTACATTCACTGAGAACCAATCACTTTCCTCTCTTCCTACTCGTACACATGCCTTACATCCTCGATAAAAACTTTTCACTGCTTCTAACAACTTGCCTCCCACACCATATATTCTTAATAACCTTCCACAGAGCATTTCGATCAACTCTAATATATGCCTTCTCCATATCCATAAATGCTACATACAAATCCATTTCCTTTTCTAAATATTTCTCACATACGTTCTTCAAAGCAAACACCTGATCCACACATCCTCTACCACTTCTGAAACTACACTGCTCTTCTGGGAAATCATATGGGAGGGTATTGATTGAGAGGGTGAAGGCATGTACAGAGCATCAGATTGGGGAAGAGCAGTGTGGTTTCAGAAGTGGTAGTGGATGTGTGGATCAGGTGTTTGCTTTGAAGAATGTGTGTGAGAAATACTTAGAAAAGCATATGGATTTGTATGTAGCATTTATGGATCTGGAGATGGCATATGATAGAGTTGATAGAGATGCTCTGTGGAAGGTATTAAGAATATATGGTATGTGAGGCAAGGTGTTAGAAGCAGTCAAAAGTTTTTATCGAGGATGTAAGGCATGTGTACGTGTAGGAAGAGAGGAAAGTGATTGGTTCTCAGTGAATGTAGGTTTGCGGCAGGGGTGTGTGATGTCTCCTTGGTTGTTTAATTTGTTTATGGATGGGGTTGTTAGGGAGGTGAATGCAAGAGTTTTTGAAAGAGGGGCACGTATGCAGTCTGTTGTGGATAAGAGAGCTTGGGAAGTGAGTCAGTTGTTGTTCGCTGATGATACAGCACTGGTGGCAGATTCGTGTGAGAAACTGCAGAAGCTGGTGACTGAGCTTGGTAAAGTGTGTGAAAGAAGAAAGTTGAGAGTAAATGTGAATAAGAGCAAGGTTATTAGGTATAGTGGGGTTGAGGGACATGTAAATTGGGAGGTAAGTTTGAATGGAGAAAAACTGCAGGAAGTGAAGTGTTTTAGATATCTGGGAGTGGATTTGGCAGTTGATGGAACCATGGAAGCGGAAGTGAATCATAGGGTAGGGGAGGGGGTGAAAGTTCTGGGAGCGTTGAAGAATGTGTGGAAGTCGAGGACATTATCTCGGAAAGCAAAAACGGGTATGTTTGAAGGAATAGTGATTCCAACAATGTTATATGGTTGCGAGGCGTGGGCTATGGATATAGTTGTGCGGAGGAAAGTGGATGTGCCGGAAATGAGATGTTTGAGGACAATATGTGGTGTGAGGTGGTTTGATCGAGTAAGTAATAATAGGGTAAGAGAGATGTGAGGTAATAAAAAGTGTGTGGTTGAGAGAGCAGAAGAGGGTGTTTTGAAATGGTTTGATCTCATGGAGAGAATGAGTGAAGAAAGATTGACCAAGAGGATATATGTGCCAGAGGTGGAGGGAACGAGGAGAAGTGGGAGACCAAATTGGAGGTGGAAAGATGGAGTGAAAAAGATTTTGAGTGATTGGGACCTGAACATGCAGGAGGGTGAAAGGCGTGCAAGGAATAGTGAATTGGAACGATGTAGTATAACGGGATCGACGTGCTGTCAATGGATTGAACAAGGGCATGTGAAGCGTCTGGGGTAAACCATGGAAAGTTCTGTGGGGCCTGGATGTGGAAAGGGGGCTGTGGTTTCGGTGCATTATTACATGACAGCTAGAGACTGAGTGTGAACGAATGTGGCCTTTGTTGTCTTTTCCTAGCGCTACCTCGCACACATGAGGGGGGAGGGGTTTTTTATTTCATGTGTGGCGGGTTGGCGATGGGAATGAATAAGGGCAGCCAGTATGAATTATGTACACATGTATATATGTATATGTCTGTGTGTGTATATATATATGTATACGATGAGATGTATAGGTATGTATATTTGCGTGTGTGGACGTGTATGTATATACATGTGTATGTGGGTGGGTTGGGCCATTCTTTCGTCTGTTTCCTTGCGTAACTCGATAACGCGGGAGACAGCGACAAAGTAAAATAAATAAAATGAATATATATATATACGTACATGCACATATACATACCTATACATTTCAACGTATACATACATACACATATACAGACATATACATATATACACATGTACATATTCATACATGCTGCCTTCATCCATTCCCGTCGCCATCTCGCCATACATGAAATGGCATCCCCCACCCCTCCCCTCGCGCGCACGCGATGGCAGTGGTAGGAAAAGACAACAAAGGCCACATTCGTTCACGCTCAGTCTCTAGTTATCATGCATGTGTAATGCACCGAAACCACAGCTCCCTTTCCATATCCATACCCCACAAAATTTCCATGGTTTACCCCAGACGCTTCACATGCCCTGGTACAATCCATTGACAGCACGTCGACCCCGGTATACCATATCGTTCCAATTCACTCTGTTCCTTGCACGCCTTTCACCCTCCTGCATGTTCAGGCCCCGATCACTCAAAATCTTTTTCACTCCATCCTTCCACCTCAAATTTGGTCTCCCACTTCTCCTCGTTCCCTCCACCTCTGACACATATATCATCTCTGTCAATCTTTCCTCACTCATTCTCTCCATGTGACGAAACCATTTCAATACACCCTTTTCTGCTCTCTCTCTACCACACTCTTTTTATTACCAAACATCTCTCTTACCCTTTCATTACTTAATCGATCAAACCACCTCACACCACATATTGTCCTCAAACATCTCCTTTCCAACACATCCACCCTCCTGAACACATCCCGACCTATAGCCCATGACTCGCAACCATATACCATTGATGGATCCACTATTCCTTCATACATACCCATTTTTGCTCTCAAAGATAACGTTCTCGCCTTCCACACATTCTTCAACGGTCCCAGAACCTTCGCCCCCTCCCCCACCCTGTGACTCACTTCATTCCTACATTCCCCGCGTGTCATAGGCGACTAAAGGGGACGGGAGCGGGGGGACTGAACCCCCCTCCCTTTGTATTTCAACTTTCTAAAAGAAGAAACAGACGAAACAGTCACGTGGGGAGTGCTTATCTTCCCCGAAGGCTCAGATTGGGGCGACTAAAAGTGTGTGGATGTAACCAAGATGAGAAAAAAGGAGAGATAGGTAGTATGTTCGAGGAAAGGAACCTGGACGTTTTGGCTCTAAGTGAAACGAAGCTCAAGGGTAAAGGGGAAGAGTGGTTTGGGAATGTTTTGGGAGTAAAGTCAGGAGTTGGTGAGAGGACACTAGCAAAAGAAAGAGTAGCACTACTGAAGCAGGAGTTGTGGGAATATGTAATAGAGTGTACAAAAGTAAACTCTAGATTGATATGGGATTAAACTGAGAGTAGGTGGAGAGAGATGGGTGATTATTGGTGCCTATGCACCTAGTCATGAGAAGAAAGATCATGATAGGCAAGTCTTATGGGAGTAGCTGAGTGAGTGTGTTAACAGCTTTGATGCACGAGACCGGGTTATAGTGATGAGTGATTTGAATGCAAAGGTGAGTAATGTGGCAGTTGAGGGTATAATTGGTGTACATGGGATGTTCAGAGTTGTAAATGGAAATTATGAAGAGCTTGTAGATTTGTGTGCTGAAAAAGGACTGGTGATTAGGAATACCTGGTTCAAAAAGAGAGATATACATAAGTATACGTATGCAAGTAGGAGAGATGGCCAGAGAGCGTTATTGGATTACGCGTTAATTGATAGGAGCGTGAAAGAGATACTTTTGGATGTTAATGTGCTGAGAGGGGCAACTGTCGGATCATTATCTTGTGGAGGTGAAGGAGAAGATTTGTAGATGTTTTCAGAAAAGAATAGAGAATGTTGGGGTGAAGAGAATGGTGAGAGTAAGTGAGCTTAGAAAGGAGACTTGTGTGAGGAAGTACAAGGAGAAATTGAGTGCATAATGGAAGAGGGTGAAATCAAATGACGTAAGGAGAGTGGGGGAGGAATGAGATGTATTTTGGGAAGCAAAAGATACTTGGGGCATGAGAAAGGTGCGAAGTGGGTGGATTAGAAAGGGTAGTGAGTGGTGGGATGAAGAAGTAAAATTGTTAGTGATAGAGAAGAGAGAGGCATTTGGACGATTTTTACAGGGAAGAAGCGCGAATGACTGGGGAACGTATAAAAGAAAGAGGCAGGAGTTCAAAAGAAAAGTGCAAGAGGTGAAAAAGAGGGCAAATGAGAGTTGGAGTGAAAGAGCATCATTAAATTTTAGGAAGAATAAAAAGATGTTTTGAAAGGAGGTAAATGAAGTGCATAAGACAAGAGAACAAATGGGAACATCAGTGAAGGGGGCTAATGGGGAGCTAATAACAAGGAGTGGTGAAGTGAGAAGGAGATCGAGTGAGTATCTTGAAGGTTTGTTGAGTGTGTTTGATGACAGAGGGGCAGATATAGGGTGCTTTGGTCGAGGTGGTGTGCGAAGTAAACAGAGAAGGGGTAGTGAAAGCTTTGCGGAAGATGAAAGCCGGCAATGCGGCGGGTTTGGATGGCATTGCAGGGGAATTTATTAAAAAAGGGGATGACTGTGTTGTTGACTGGTTAGTAAGGATATTCAATGTATGTATGGTTCATGGTGAAGTGCCTGAGGATTGGAGGAATGCATACATAGTGCCATTGTGCAAAGGCAAAGGAGATAAAGGTGAGTGTTCAAATTACAGAGGTATAAGTTTATTGAGTATTCCTGGGAAATTATATAGGAGGGTATTGACTGATAGGGTAAAGGCATGGGGAAGAGCAGTGTGGTTTCAGAAGTGGTAGAGGATGTGTGGATCAGGTGTTTGCTTTGAAGAATGTATGTGAGAAATACTTAGAAAAGCAAATGGATTTGTATGTAGCATTTATGGATCTGGAGAATGCATATGATAGAGTTGATAGGGATGCTCTGAGGAAGGTATTAAGAATATATGGTGTGGGAGGCAAGTTGTTAGAAGCAGTGAAAAGTTTTTATCGAGGATGTAAGGCATGTGTACGGGTAGGAAGAGAGGAAAGTGATTGGTTCTCAGTGAATGTTGGTTTGCGGCAGGGGTGTGTAATGTCTCCATGGTTGTTTAATTTGTTTATGGATGGGGTTGTTAGGGAGGTGAATGCAAGAGTTTTGGAAAGAGGGGCAAGTATGCAGTCTGTTGTGGATGAGAGCTTGGGAAGTGATTCAGTTGTTGTTCGCTGATGACACAGCACTGGTGGCTGATTCATGTGAGAAACTGCAGAAGCTGGTGACTGAGTATGGTAAAGTGTGTGAAAGAAGAAAGCTGAGAATAAATGTGAATAAGAGCATGGTTATTAGGTACAGTAGGGTTGAGGGACAAGTCAACTGGAAGGTAAGTTTGAATGGAGAAAAACTGGAGGAAGTGAAGTGATTTACATATCTGGGAGTGGGTTTGGCAGCGGATGGAACCATGGAAGCGAAAGTGAATCATAGGGTGGGGAGGGGGTGAAAGTTCTGGGAGCGTTGAAAAATGTGTGGAAATCGAAAACGTTATCTTGGAAAGCAAAAATGGGTACGTTCGAAGGAATAGTGGTTCCAACTCTGTTACATGGTTGCGAGGCATGGGCTATAGAGTTGTGCGGAGGAGGGTGGATGTGCTGGAAATGAGATGTTTGACGACAAAATGTGGTGTGAGGTGGTTTGATCGAGTAAGTAATGAAAGGGTAAGATAGATGTGGTAATAAATAGTGTGGCTGAGAGGGCAGAAGAGGGTGTTTTGAAATGGATTGGTCACTTGGAGAGAATGAGTGAGGAAAGATTGACCAAGAGGATATATGTGTCAGAAGTGGAGGGAATGAAAAGAAGTGGGAGACCAAATTGGAGGTGGAAAGATGGAGTGAAAAAGATTTTGAGTGATCGGTGAAAGGCGTGCAAGGAATAGTGAACTGGAACAATGTGGTATACCGGGGTCGACGTGCTGTCAGTGGATTGAACCAGGGCATGTGAAGCGTCTGGGGTAAACCATGGAAAGTTTTGTGGGGCCTGGATGTGGAAAGGGAGCTGTGGTTTCGGTGCATTATACATGACAGCTAGAGACTGAGAGTGAACGAATGTGCCCTTTGTTGATTTTTCCTAGCGCTACCTTGCGCACATAAGGGGGGAGGGGATGTCAGTTCATGTGTGGCGGGGTGGCGACTGGAATGAATAAGGGTAGACAGTATGAATTATGTACATGGGTATATATGTATATGTCTTGTGTGTATATATATGTTTTTTTTTTTTTTTTGCTTTGTCGCTGTCTCCCGCGTTTGCGAGGTAGCGCAAGGAAAAAGACGAAAGAAATGGCCCAACCCACCCCCATACACATGTATATACATACGTCCACACACGCAGATATACATACCTACACAGCTTTCCATGGTTTACCCCAGACGCTTCACATGCCTTGATTCAATCCACTGACAGCACGTCAACCCCGGTATACCACATCGATCCAATTCACTCTATTCCTTGCCCTTCTTTCACCCTCCTGCATGTTCAGGCCCCGATCACACAAAATCTTTTTCACTCCATCTTTCCACCTCCAATTTGGTCTCCCTCTTCTCCTCGTTCCCTCCACCTCCGACACATATATCCTCTTGGTCAATCTTTCCTCACTCATTCTCTCCATGTGCCCAAACCATTTCAAAACACCCTCTTCTGCTCTCTCAACCACGCTCTTTTTATTTCCACACATCTCTCTTACCCTTACGTTACTTACTCGATCAAACCACCTCACACCACACATTGTCCTCAAACATCTCATTTCCAGCAAATCCATCCTCCTGCGCACAACTCTATCCATAGCCCACGCCTCGCAACCATAAAACATTGTTGGAACCACTATTCCTTCAAACATACCCATTTTTGCTTTCCGAGATAATGATCTCGACTTCCACACATTCTTCAAGGCTCCCAGAATTTTCGCCCCCTCCCCCACCCTATGATCCACTTCCGCTTCCACGGTTCCATCCGCTGCCAGATCCACTCCCAGATATCTAAAACACTTCACTTCCTCCAGTTTTTCTCCATTCAAACTCACCTCCCAATTGACTTGACCCTCAACCCTACTGTACCTAATAACCTTGCTCTTATTCACATTTGCTCTTAACTTTCTTCTTTCACACACTTTACCGAACTCAGTCACAAGCTTCTGCAGTTTCTCACATGAATCAGCCACCAGCGCTGTATCATCAGCGAACAACAACTGACTCACTTCCCAAGCTCTCTCATCCACAACAGACTTCATACTTGCCCCTCTTTCCAAAACTCTTGCATTCACCTCCCTAACAACCCCATCCATAAACAAATTAAACAACCATGGAGACATCACACACCCCTGCCGCAAACCTACATTCACTGCGAACCAATCACTTTCCTCTCTTCCTACACGTACACATGCCTTACATCTTCGATAAAAACTATTCACTGCTTCTAACAACTTGCCTCCCACACCATATATTCTTAATACCTTCCACAGAGCATCTCTATCAACTCTATCAACTCTAACGCATCATTTATGGATCTGGAGAAGGCATATGATAGAGACAGAGTATATATATGTATATAAATGTGTATGTGGGTGGGTTGGGCCATTCTTTCGTCTGTTTCCTTGTGCTACCTCGCTAACGCGGGAGACAGCGACAAAGTATAATGATAAAAAAAAAAAAATAGAAAAGAAAAAAAAAATAAAATATATATATATATATATATATATATATATATATATATATATATATATATATATATATATATATATATATATGGAGTGAGTATTTTGAAGGTTTGTTGAAGGTGTTTGATGATAGAGTGGCAGATATAGGGTGTTTTGGTCGAGGTGGTGTGCAAAGTGAGAGGGTTAGGGAAAATGATTTGGTAAACAGAGAAGAGGTAGTGAAAGCTTTGCGGAAGATGAAAGCCGGCAACGCAGCAGGTTTCGATGGTATTGCAGTGGAATTTATTAAAAAAGGGGGTGACTGTACTGTTGACTGGTTGGTAAGGATATTTAATGTATGTATGACTCATGGTGAGGTGCCTGAGGATTGGCGGAATGCGTGCACAGTGCCATTGTACAAAGGCAAAGGGGATAAGAGTGAGTGCTCAAATTACAGAGGTATAAGTTTGTTGAGTATTCCTGGTAAATTATATGGGAGGGTATTGACTGAGAGGGTGAAGGCATGTACAGAGCATCAGATTGGGGAAGAGCAGTATGGTTTCAGAAGTGGTAGAGGATGTGTGGATCAGGTGTTTGCTTTGAAGAATGTATGTGAGAAATACTTAGAAAAGCAAATGGATTTGTATGTAGCATTTATGGATCTGGAGAAGGCATATGATAGAGTTGATAGAGATGCTCTGTGGAAGGTATTAAGAATATATGGTGTGGGAGGAAAGTTGTTAGAAGCAGTGAAAAGTTTTTATCGAGGATGTAAGGCATGTGTACGTGTAGGAAGAGAGGAAAGTGATTGGTTCTCAGTGAATGTAGGTTTGCGGCAGGGGTGTGTGATGTCTCCATGGTTGTTTAATTTGTTTATGGATGGGGTTGTTAAGGAGGTAAATGCAAGAGTTTTGGAAAGAGGGGCAAGTATGAAGTCTGTTGGGGATGAGAGAGCTTGGGAAGTGAGTCAGTTGTTGTTCGCTGATGATACAGCGCTGGTGGCTGATTCATGTGAGAAACTGCAGAAGCTGGTGACTGAGTTTGGTAAAGTGTGTGGAAGAAGAAAGTTAAGAGTAAATGTGAATAAGAGCAAGGTTATTAGGTACATTAGGGTTGAGGGTCAAGTCAATTGGGAGGTGAGTTTGAATGGAGAAAAACTGGAGGAAGTGAAGTGTTTTAGATATCTGGGAGTGGATCTGGCAGCGGATGGAACCATGGAAGCGGAAGTGGATCATAGGGTGGGGGAGGGGGCGAAAATTCTGGGAGCCTTGAAGAATGTGTGGAAGTCGAGAACATTATCTCGGAAAGCAAAAATGGGTATGTTTGAAGGAATAGTGGTTCCAACAATGTTGTATGGTTGCGAGGCGTGGGCTATGGATAGAGTTGTGCGCAGGAGGATGGATGTGCTGGAAATGAGATGTTTGAGGACAATATGTGGTGTGAGGTGGTTTGATCGAGTGAGTAACGTAAGGGTAAGAGAGATGTGTGGAAATAAAAAGAGCGTGGTTGAGAGAGCAGAAGAGGGTGTTTTGAAGTGGTTTGGGCACATGGAGAGAATGAGTGAGGAAAGATTGACCAAGAGGATATATGTGTCGGAGGTGGAGGGAACGAGGAGAAGAGAGAGACCAAATTGGAGGTGGAAAGATGGAGTGAAAAAGATTTTGTGTGATCGGGGCCTGAACATGCAGGAGGGTGAAAGGAGGGCAAGGAATAGAGTGAATTGGAGCGATGTGGTATACCGGGGTTGACGTGCTGTCAGTGGATTGAATCAAGGTAGGTGAAGGGTCTGGGGTAAACCATGGAAAGCTGTGTAGGTATGTATATTTGCGTGTGTGGACGTATGTATATACATGTGTATGGGGGGGGGGGGGTTGGGCCATTTCTTTCGTCTGTTTCCTTGCGCTACCTCCCAAACGCGGGAGACAGCGACAAAGTATACTAAATAAAAAAAATAATATATACAAGACACTATATGTTATAGCTGTGCCTCGTCTTAACCTTCTAGGAATACAAATCATATTTCACAGTGGACGTTCTACAATTCGTCAGTTTACTGGACTTATTTCAAACTCATCTTTTACAACTATTTCATAAAATTTAATTCTCTCTTATTCTATCTTACGTCATAGTCAGTCCGGAGATGACTGCAGCTGGCCTTGTATACATCATCATCACGGGTCCACAGTACAGATCTTCACCGGTCCCACAGCCGGGACCCGAGATAACGCCTCTCCTGCAATTTCCCAGATGGGAAATGATGCAGGAAATCAACACCCCGGGATCCGTGACTGTGTCAGTTACTGTGTTAGTTAATGACTGTCACCCATGTGTCACAAGAGCCACCTGCTAACACCACCAAGAATCAAACCAAAATAGTGTGCTACGACACGAGAGAGAGAGAGAGAGAGAGAGAGAGAGAGAGAGAGAGAGAGAGAGAGAGAGAGAGAGAGAGAGAGACACCTACAAAATTTTGTCTGGATGCAAGGTTAACCTGGAAACAATGTTAGCCTGGAAGCAAGGTTAGCTTGGAAGCAAGGTTAGCCTGGAAGCAAGGTTAGCTTGGAAGCAAGGTTAGCTTGGAAGCAAGGTTAGCTTGGAAGCAAGGTTAGCTTGGAAGCAAGGTTAGCTTGGAAGCAAGGTTAGCCTGGAAGCAAGGTTAGCCTGGAAGCAAGGTTAGCTTGGAAACAAGGTTAGCCTGGAAGCAAGGTTAGCCTGGAAGCAAGGTTAGCTTGGAAGCAAGGTTAGCTTGGAAGCAAGGTTAGATTGGAAGCAAGGTTAGCCTGGAAGCAAGGCTAGCCTGGAAGCAAGGTTAGCTTGGAAGCAAGGTTAGCTTGGAAGCAAGGTTAGCCTGGAAGCAAGGTTAGCCTGGAAGCAAGGTTAGCTTGGAAGCAAGGTTAGCTTGGAAGCAAGGTTAGCTTGGAAGCAAGGTTAACCTGGAAGCAAGGTTAGCTTGGAAGCAAGGTTAGCTTGGAAGCAAGGTTAGCTTGGAAGCAAGGTTAGCTTGGAAGCAAGGTTAGCTTGGAAGCAAGGTTAGCCTGGAAGCAAGGTTAGCTTGGAAGCAAGGTTAGCTTGGAAGCAAGGTTAGCTTGGAAGCAAGGTTAGCCTGGAAGCAAGGTTAGCTTGGAAGCAAGGTTAGCTTGGAAGCAAGGTTAGCCTGGAAGCAAGGTTAGCTTGGAAGCAAGGTTAGTTTGGAAGCAAGGTTAGCTTGGAAGCAAGGTTAACCTGGAAGCAAGGTTAGCTTGGAAGCAAGGTTAGCTTGGAAGCAAGGTTAGCTTGGAAGCAAGGTTAGCTTGGAAGCAAGGTTAGCTTGGAAGCAAGGTTTGCCTGGAAGCAAGGTTAGCTTGGAAGCAAGGTTAGCTTGGAAGCAAGGTTAGCCTGGAAGCAAGGTTAACCTGGAAGCAAGGTTAGCTTGGAAGCAAGGTTAGCTTGGAAGCAAGGTTAGCTTGGAAGCAAGGTTAGCTTGGAAGCAAGGTTAGCCTGGAAGCAAGGTTAGCTTGGAAGCAAGGTTAGCTTGGAAGCAAGGTTAGCTTGGAAGCAAGGTTAGCCTGGAAGAAAGGTTAGCTTGGAAGCAAGGTTAGCTTGGAAGCAAGGTTAGCTTGGAAGCAAGGTTAGCTTGGAAGCAAGGTTAGCTTGGAAGCAAGGTTAGCCTGGAAGCAAGGTTAGCCTGGAAGCAAGGTTAGCCTGGAAGCAAGGTTAGCCTGGAAGCAAGGTTAGCTTGGAAGCAAGGTTAGCCTGGAAGCAAGGTTAGCCTGGAAGCAAGGTTAGCTTGGAAGCAAGGTTAGCTTGGAAGCAAGGTTAGCCTGGAAGCAAGGTTAGCTTGGAAGCAAGGTTAGCTTGGAAGCAAGGTTAGCTTGGAAACAAGGTTAGCTTGGAAGCAAGGTTAGCCTGGAAGCAAGGTTAGCCTGGAAGCAAGGTTAGCCTGGAAGCAAGCTTAGCTTGGAGGCAAGGTTAGCTTGGAAGCAAGGTTAGCTTGGAAGCAAGGTTAGCCTGGAAGCAAGGTTAACCTAGAAGCAAGGTTAGCTTGGAAGCTAAGTTAGCCTTGAATCAAGGCTAATCTGGAAGCAAGGTGAACCATCTAAGATGTGAGACTCTGCCATCTAAGCCCCACTTAAAACATCACATGGCACCCAACGCAGAGATGTCTCTGGGGAAGCAACCAGAGGTAACACGTGATCAGGCAGGAGGTAACACGTGACCAGGCAGGAGGTAACACGTGACCAGGCAGGAGGTAACACGTGACCAGGCAGGAGGTCACATTAGCATTCACCTCCGACACGTTGAATTACCGCGTCCGTAAGGAAAGCTGAGGTCAGCGTGGACCTGTCTATCAACAGGTCAGGTGGCTGCCAACTGAGCGAGATGAGGAAGCTAATTCTCTCTCTCTCTCTCTCTCTCTCTCTCTCTCTCTCTCTCTCTCTCTCTCTCTCTCACACACACACACACACACACACACACACACACACACACATGTAATACAAGTCTTTCTAAAAGAGTAAACATGAAAACATGAAACATAACATCCATGGATCTGCACCAAGTGAACGTACACAAACTGTGTCACTAGCTCAGTCAAATTATACGTACGAAACTAATGCACAGGATTAGCTATCATTTTCCTAACTCTACAAATGCATTTGTTAAAGTAAATAAAGAACTTTGTCAGTGAGAGAAAAATATAAGTGGCAAACGTAGCCATGTTGGCTGGTTGGTTGTGTTTAAAGCCTATCAACTGCCAAGGTCATTAATAAGGTCGTCAACGTAAACTTTAACATCTTTAACATCTTCTTCAAGAGCTAAAGATCATTCTCAGACCACATGTATACACTCTCACTATGATGCATATGGCCCATCCAAGCCACAAGCGATGGAGATGTTTGATCACGAGCGCCACACGAAGTGAAATAAACTTCAGTACTGTTGCCTAATGTTAGACCTACACAGAAGACACGACACTTGAAGTTCTGGAAGACAACAGAGTCAATAATACGATATGATTATATGACAAATAATGCAAAAGGACGCAAGTGTTGTGTGTGTGTGTCAAGTCAATTGGGAGGTGAGTTTGAATGGAGAAAAACTGGAGGAAGTGAAGTGATTTAGATATCTGGGAGTGGATCTGGCAGCGGATGGAACCATGGAAGCGGAAGTGGATCATAGGGTGGGGGAGGGGGCGAAAATTCTGGGGGCCTTGAAGAATGTGTGGAAGTCGAGAACATTATCTCGGAAAGCAAAAATGGGTATGTTTGAAGGAATAGTGGTTCCAACAATGTTGTATGGTTGCGAGGCGTGGGCTATGGATAGAGTTGTGCGCAGGAGGATGGAGGTGCAGGAAATGAGATGTTTGAGGACAATGTGTGGTGTGAGGTGGTTTGATCGAGTGAGTAACGTAAGGGTAAGAGAGATGTGTGGAAATAAAAAGAGCGTGGTTGAGAGAGCAGAAGAGGGTGTTTTGAAGTGGTTTGGACACATGGAGAGAATGAGTGAGGAAAGATTGACCAAGAGGATATATGTCTCGGAGGTGGAGGGAACGAGGAGAAGAGGGAGACCAAATTGGAGGTGGAAAGATGGAGTGAAAAAGATTTTGTGTGATCGGGGCCTGAACATGCAGGAGGGTGAAAGGAGGGCAAGGAATAGAGTGAATTGGAGCGATGTGGTATACCGGGGTTGACGTGCTGTCAGTGGATTGAATCAAGGCATGTGAAGCGTCTGGGGTAAACCATGGAAAGCTGTGTAGGTATGTATATTTGCGTGTGTGGACGTATGTATATACATGTGTATGGGGCGGGGTTGGGCCATTTCTTTCGTCTGTTTCCTTGCGCTACCTCGCAAACGCGGGAGACAGCGACAAAGTATAATAAAAAAAAATAATAAATATACAAGGAGCATATGAACGCGCACCTTCACAGAACATACAAACCTCCAACAGCCAGGATCAAACCCGGGACCCCTGTGCAACAGGCGGGAGCGTTACCGCTAGGCTATGATCGCCCCTAATGGGAAAATGACTATTCGAATACTATGTACTCGAATACCCCTCGAGGGTATATGGTTAGAAGAGGACTTGATGGAATTCAGAGAACAAATCAATCAATGAATCATCATCATTATAACGTTCGCGTCTTACAAGCATCTATTGGGGAAACATATTCAGGGAGGAATATATATCAAAATGTTTGAGCTAGCGGTTATCATGAACGAAATACTGGAATCTGTAGCTTACATTGCAAGCATCATTTCAATACATTTCAAGACCCTTCCTGCCCACGATGGAATTACCATAAGAGGACACAGAGTACTTATAAATCATTTGCCCTACACGAGACACAAGTACGTCCATTCTAAGACTTTATGATCTAGGGTTTGACCAGAGGAAGTGGCCAGCTTCCTCAGTGCTGCAAGAGCCTCATAAAGACTGAAGGGACTCCTGGCCCAATACATATATATATGTGTGTGTCGGAGGTGGAGGGAACGAGGAGAAGAGGGAGACCAAATTGGGGGTGGAGGGATGGAGTGAAAAAAATTTTGTGTGATTGGGGCCTGAACATGCAGGAGGGTGAAAGGAGGGCAAGGAATAGAGTGAATTGGATCGATGTGGTTTACCGGGGTTGACGTGCTGTCAGTGGATTGAATCAGGGCATGTGAAGCGTCTGGGGTAAACCATGGAAAGTTGTGTGGGGTCTGGATGTGGAAAGGGAGCTGTGGTTTTGGGCATTATTGCATGACAGCTAGAGACTGAGTGTGAACGAATGGGGCCTTTGTTGTCTTTTCCTAGTGCTACCTCGCACACATGAGGGGGGAGGGGGATGGTATTCCATGTGTGGCGAGGTGGCGATGGGAATGTATAAAGGCAGTGTGAATTGTGTGCATGGGTATATATGTATGTGTCTGTGTGTGTATATATATGTGTACATTGAGATGTATAGGTATGTATATTTGCGTGTGTGGACGTGTATGTATATACATTGTGTATGGGGGTGGGTTGGGCCATTTCTTTCGTCTGTTTCCTTGCGCTACCTCGCAAACGCGGGAGAAAGCGACAAAGCAAAAAAAAAAAAAAAAAAAAAAAAAAATATACATATATATATATATATATATATATATATATATATATATATATATATATATATATATATTGGGAAGTGAGTCAGTTGTTGTTCGCTGATGATACAGCGCTGGTGGCTGATTCATGTGAGAAACTGCAGAAGCTGGTGACTGAGTTTGGTAAAGTGTGTGGAAGAAGAAAGTTAAGAGTAAATGTGAATAAGAGCAAGGTTATTAGGTACAGTAGGGTTGAGGGTCAAGTCAATTGGGAGGTGAGTTTGAATGGAGAAAAACTGGAGGAAGTGAAGTGTTTTAGATATCTGGGAGTGGATCTGGCAGCGGATGGAACCATGGAAGCGGAAGTGGATCATTGGGTGGGGGAGGGGGCGAAAATTCTGGGGGCCTTGAAGAATGTGTGGAAGTCGAGAACATTATCTCGGAAAGCAAAAATGGGTATGTTTGAAGGAATAGTGGTTCCAACAATGTTGTATGGTTGCGAGGCGTGGGCTATGGATAGAGTTGTGCGCAGGAGGATGGATGTGCTGGAAATGAGATGTTTGAGGACAATGTGTGGTGTGAGGTGGTTTGATCGAGTGAGTAACGTAAGGGTAAGAGAGATGTGTGGAAATAAAAAGAGCGTGGTTGAGAGAGCAGAAGAGGGTGTTTTGAAGTGGTTTGGGCACATGGAGAGGATGAGTGAGGAAAGATTGACCAAGAGGATATATGTGTCGGAGGTGGAGGGAGCAAGGAGAAGAGGGAGACCAAATTGGAGGTGGAAAGATGGAGTGAAAAAGATTTTGTGTGATTGGGGCCTGAACATGCAGGAGGGTGAAAGGAGGGCAAGGAATAGAGTGAATTGGATCGATGTGGTATACCGGGGTTGACGTGCTGTCAGTGGATTGAATCAAGGCATGTGAAGCGTCTGGGGTAAACCATGGAAAGCTGTGTAGGTATGTATATTTGCGTGTGTGGACGTATGTATATACATGTGTCTGGGGGGGGGGGGGGGGTTGGGCCATTTCTTTCGTCTGTTTCCTTGCGCTACCTCGCAAACGCGGGAGACAGCGACAAAGTATAAAAAAAAAGAAAAAAAATATATATATATATATAAGAAATAACTATGCCATTTAAAAAAAGGGAGAAACTACATCCATCTCACAAGACCTACCGAAATCAGACAGAGAGAGTTGGTGTGCGCACATCATGCGGTGGCGGTGGGTGAGGTGTGACTCCGCCATGAGACGTGTTGCTGTCTTCTGGGGTTGAAGTGAACAATATCTCGGGAAGTGGCTGGCTAGGCTTCGGGCGTAAGAATTCCTGGGCGTTCAGTAAAAATGACGTTATCCTCAACATGACCAACCCAAAATCATGAACACCTTCATGTGTTATGACCACATACACTCTCACTATACATCGATAACTCTAGGACTATACACGTCAACTGCACAACACCGAAGAATCCCGGTTATAAAATAATATGTCTAGGGTGATCCGAAGCCTCATTATGGGTTCGGATGGCCGAAAACGAGGGTTTGGACAATCCCTTAACTGGTGCGATACCGCTTCGAAAATCCTCGCTGGTCAATGGTGTTTGAATTGGCCGCGGTATAATATGTGGCATTACAGCAACTGCACTTTTATAAATAAATGAATAAGGATTGCAAGGCGCTGGGAATACGATTACTATACTTATATATATGTACTAAAGTAAACTGAGGCTTGAAGATCATCCTCAACGAAACTTATGGGTCAAAATTGTGAACCAGTTCACAGGTTGCTTTCGAGTGCAAAGTTCCTTTTAACAAGGAGTGGAACAGCGAGGGACACTTGTATGCAGAGAGGGAGGGAGACGTACATACATTCATTCGTCAGTGTATTTTTCAGATGACTTAGACAAGCCATAAGTTAGGACTGAAAATGGTTATCAACTTTGACACATCTTACTTGTAAGCACGAGTAAGAAGAGTTGATACTAGGTGGCGCTTGTACTGTTAAGGAATAAACGAGTCGAATATTGTCGGAAGATATACAAATGAAAGTTTTCGATTCAACAGGTTACTGTGGCAGTAAGTTGATGTTCGCTTTTTTTTTTTTTTCTTTCTTTCAATGTCAACATCAAACGAAGGAAACTTATTAATTTCCATCTCAACGGCGAATTTAATGATTACGTTGGTAGTTTCAGTCATTCAAAATTATTACGTGGCAAACGTTTGTGATGATGATGATTGCTGTGATGTTCATCTGGCTTGATCAAGTCTACATGTTTACGTGTGGTGTTGACACTAATGGTTGAAATGACCCTGCCACCCTGGTTGACACGAAGTCTACAGCCTAACTACAGAGCCAACCTACAATGAATCATCATGAACACTGGTAGGTGTTAAAAAACGTTTTATGGACGGTGTTTATCAAAGGAGGTTCAAACAAGAGATGTTAACTTTGGAGTATGAAAATTAGTGAGATTTCTATCAAATATGTCTATAGTTTGTCTGGCTTTTTTCTTTTTTTTTTTCTTTTTGAGAATTGACGCTCTAAAAATCTAATTTTTGTGTTATTGATAATATAATGAACATTTTGTGATACAGACTCCACCGCCAGTTTGATTAAAACTCAGCTTATGCTTTGAAGGTCAAAAAAAAAAAAAGGGTGGTGACAAAATAAGAAAAAAGAAATTAATTCGTTCAGTCTCCAGACCGTCATCCAAACATTAATTTCCTGAGTCATGAAAATTCCGTGAGGGTGGTTGACATGGGTGACTGATGGCCTTAATGACCGTATCAAGTGATGGGATGGTAGTCCAGCAGATAACCTTAGCCAGGAACGTTCACTTCTCCAGACCATTACCCCACGTCCCACACCAGAGCCACTCCTCATTAACCCCCCACACCACACCACCATCGCCCACTGCTAGGCGTCCACCAACACTCCACATCCTCAGTGTGATTCGTGCTAGGCGTCCTCCAACACTCCACATCCTATGTGTTTCCAGTGCTAGGCGTCCACCAACACTTCACATCCTGTGTGTTTCCAGTGCTAGGCGTCCACCAACACTCCTCATCCTGTGTGTTTCCAGTGCTAGGCGTCCACCAAAACTCCTCATCCTGTGTTTTCCAGTGCTAGGCGCCCACAAAAACTCCTCATCCTGTGTTTCCAGTCCTAGGCATCCACCAACACTCCTCATCCTATGTGTTTCCAGTGCTAGGCGTCCACCAAAACTCCTCATCCTGTGTTTCCAGTGCTAGGCGTCCACCAACACTCCTCATTCTGTGTGTTTCCAGTGCTAGGCGCCCACAAAAACTCCTCATCCTGTGTTTCCAGTGCTAGGCATCCACCAACACTCCTCATCCTATGTTTCCAGTGCTAGGCGCCCACAAAAACTCCTCATCCTGTGTTTCCAGTGCTAGGCGTCCACCAACACTTCACATCCTGTGTGTTTCCAGTGCTAGGCGTCCACCAAAACTCCTCATCCTGTGTGTTTCCAGTGCTAGGCGCCCACAAAAACTCCTCATCCTGTGTTTCCAGTGCTAGGCATCCACCAACACTCCTCATCCTATGTGTTTCCAGTGCTAGGCGTCCACCAAAACTCCTCATCCTGTGTGTTTCCAGTGCTAGGCGTCCACCAAAACTCCTCATTCTGTGTGTTTCCAGTGCTAGGCGTCCACCAAAACTCCTCATCCTGTGTGTTTCCAGTGCTAGGCGTCCACCAACACTTCACATCCTGTGTGTTTCCAGTGCTAGGCGTCCACCAAAACTCCTCATCCTGTGTGTTTCCAGTGCTAGGCGTCCACCAACACTTCTCATCCTATGTGTTTCCAGTACTAGGCGTCCACCAACACTCTTCATCCAATGTGTTTCCAGTGCTAGGCGTCCACCAAAACTCCTCATCCTGTGTGTTTCCAGTGCTAGGCGTCCACCAAAACTCCTCATCCTGTGTGTTTCCAGTGCTAGGCGTCCACCAACACTCCTCATCGTATGTGTTTCCAGTGCTAGGCGTCCACCAAAACTCCTCATCCTATGTGTTTCCAGTGCTAGGCGTCCACCAAAACTCCTCATCCTGTGTGTTTCCAGTACTAGGCGTCCACCAACACTCCTCATCCTATGTGTTTCCAGTGCTAGGCGTCCACCAAAACTTCTCATCCTGTGTGTTTCCAGTACTAGGCGTCCACCAACACTCCTCATCCTATGTGTTTCCAGTGCTAGGCGTCCACCAACACTCCTCATCCTATGTGTTTCCAGTGCTAGGCGTCCACCAACACTCCTCATCCTATGTGTTTCCAGTGCTAGGCGTCCACCAAAACTCCTCATCCTGTGTGTTTCCAGTGCTAGGCGTCCACCAACACTCCTCATCCTATGTGTTTCCAGTGCTAGGCGTCCACCAACACTCCACATCCTGTGTGTTTCTAGTGCTAGGCGTCCACCAACACTCCACATCCTGTGTGTTTCCAGTACTAGGCGTCCACCAACACTCCTCATCCTGTGTGTTTCCAGTGCTAGGCGTCCACCAAAACTCCTCATCCTGTGTGTTTCCAGTGCTAGGCGTCCACGAACACTTCACATCCTGTTTCCAGTACTAGGCGTCCACCAAAACTCCTCATCCTGTGTGTTTCCAGTACTAGGCGTCCACCAACACTCCTCATCCTATGTGTTTCCAGTGCTAGGCGTCCACCAAAACTTCTCATCCTATGTGTTTCCAGTACTAGGCGTCCACCAAAACTCCTCATCCTATGTGTTTCCAGTACTAGGCGTCCACCAACACTCCTCATCCTATGTGTTTCCAGTGCTAGGCGTCCACCAACACTCCTTATCCTGTGTGTTTCCAGTGCTAGGCGTCCATCAACACTCCACATCCTGTGTGTTTCCAGTGCTAGGCGTCCACCAACACTCAACATCGAGGCTCAGTGTTTCTGATTTTGGTAAGTCTTGTTTCAAAAGGGCATGTGCTTTCATTTGACACTGAAGATATCACAATTCATTCTGTGAATTCTTATTCCATGTACAGCAGTTCTGGAAACTGAGTTTTCCTCAATTCCCTTTCAGTACTTCAGTAAATTGTTTTACAACTTTTAGGTCACATGAACAGCGTTCGAAGGGTTACTTCCATAAAAATGTACAAAACAACGTGGGTCCAAATATTTTTAAGAGACGGAAAAGATATATTCGTGGCCGTACTGGAGATGATGAATACGTTGTTGCCTTTCTACACACACCACTAGCCCCGCCCATCCATCTCGTACGACAAATAGGCTCTTGTAACGACGGGCCGGCCTGCCAGCCGTCTACCAGAAAGATAAATATGGACCTGAATTAATGAGACTACACAGAGGTCTTTGTGTAGCCTGCTGGCCGTGGGGAGGCCTCTCTATGATATACATTGATCCTGTAAAATACTGGAGCCAGACCTAGTCCGTCTTTTCAGTGGGGGAAAAAAAAAGAAAATACAGAAAACCTGAAAACCTAGTGCGATTTATATCTTGAGGGAAAGGATTCTTTTTCCTCTTTTCACGACTACCTGAGTTTCTATAATCAAATTTGTTAATTATTAGTTAATGAACGAAATTATTGGAAATACAGACACAACAATAAGAGAAATTACAGACCTCGGTGGTGTAGCGTTTAGCGTTGCTGACCATTATACATGCACGTCCCGCCAGAGATCAAAATGGCATAGGTTCGAATCCTAATCGCGGCAGCTGATCCACAGTCCATCCAGCTGTTCATCCTCCCCTCGGGGCTGGTCGATAAAATGGGTACCTGGCAAAAGCAAAGGCGCATTTGTGTATGCTCAAATATACCTGGTAGTAAGTGCCTGGTACGTATATACAAAGTTAGGACACATAAACAGTAAATATGAATAGTAAATATGTGGTTCGGCAGTTGTTATCATGACTTAACAAAGCCGACCTGACCCTGGCTATCCACACCACTGAGAGGTAACTATAAGAACGATTATCAGCCACTGAATCGTGTCGATCAAAGCTGTATGATACTCTCTACACTGCAGTACTCGCTGGACATGTTCCTCACACATAATGTCAGGTAGTTTACAATTCCTTCCGTCTTCATGACACAGTTGCATCACTCAGTATGCGGTCAAGACAAACTAATCAATGATCTTGTCTAATCATTTCCAAAGCCGTTAATTTCTTGGCTGCCTCACGAGATGACAATGAGTGGTGTTTTGTAAACAACTAATGAATAACCCCTCCCCACTCCTAGCCTCCCTCACCCCAACTATGACACTTGTGTAAGTTCTCAATCCCTTCCACAGTGTTGCCAACACGAAGTCCATGCTACTGTCGCTCCACGAAGTGTTACCGTACTGACGACGCCCCGACGTGGTGGCAGGTCACAGCGGGTGACCTCACCTGACCTAATGATCCCTAGAGAAATGAGTTTGGTGGGCCAGCTTAAGGCCACACCTGTGGTATTAACCCGTGACCTTCTACACTCGATGTTCGGCACATCCCACACAAAGCCTGAAGTAAAATAGGCGTCTCAAATTTGGTCTTTTATTTACTGAAGCACAAAGAACTAATGAAGAATGTCCAGAGGAATAAAGTGAGAGGTGGGACGCCACAAGTCGGTCCATTATGGAAGAGAGAAGAGTAAGGGATCACTTGAAAACAACCCTAAATTTTTTTAAGCCAGTTTGATGACGTCACCAGGCAGTTTGAAGGATGGGAGAACAGAACAACTTGAGGCCATAACAGAAATATTAAACAGGGATGTATTGTGTAAAGAAGCAGTTTAACATTATGAACATCGGACGAAGTGGAATAAACAGAGATGAAACTGTGAATCAGGACCAGGAAACAGCAAAAATCTGTTTGATGGAAGAAAAAGTTCACGAGACGGTGTTCCAGACGTGTAAGACTCCCCTCCTGTACAAAACAAATGAGTACCTACACACACACACACAGAGTCTCTAGCGTCAACGTCTGAATTACAAAACATGAAATCATAACCACTGGGAATTCCACGAAAGGATGGACCGAAAAAGAAGGAATAAAGATTGCACGAAATAAACGAGTCTGGCAGACAGCCAGAGAAGACGGTCCCAGCGACTGTTTCTACCAGAGGTAAAGGCTCCATCAAGCCCACAAGACTCGAGATATACCTAACTTGATTACCGTCTCCCTCTTAGATTAGTGGCCACCACGCTGGGCCGCCTGCCTGTAAGACACCAGCTGAGCGAGGAAATAAAGAAAGATTTGCCTGGAAACCACATAGTTCACTGGACGAGACCCGGAAAACAGCTCGGAAAAATATGCCAGCGAGCGTTTCCGTTGGACGCACAAATGGTCTGAGGGTCTGAAAGCCCCGGATGGTGTCGTCTGGGGGTTTCTGAGAAGAAAAGAAAAACGTTTTTACAAAACGTTTACTTGATAACTCTGGGGGGAAAAATACATGTGAATATATTTAGTAGCTTGAACTGTCTGGGGGACAAATACATGTGAATACGTTTAGTAAATTGAACTGTCATTGGTTCAACTAGGAAAGAGAAATGATGTCAGAAGTCATGGGAAATCATGTACCGTATCAACAGAAAACAAAAGAAGAGCACTGTAGAAGTAGGAGCACTAGTGTACGTCTGTGTTGACGTTAAGAGATCCAGAATGACGTGACGTAATACAGTTTCACTCAGTAATGACGCTGACGCGAACATTTATCTGTCTGTACGTCTGTGTTCTACTGACAAGTAACCTTCCGTCCCCGTGGGTAAGACATAATATGGGATGATTGTAATACGATGATACAGCGATGAAAATAGGTCATACGGGAAGAGATGTCTCTCATTTGGTCCTACATATTGAGATAACTTGCAGGACACGACCGCTGTCCAGGTGGGTTAGTGGTGAGGGAGGTGCTGCGGAAGGAGATGGGATACATGGCGTGTGGCTGGAGCCGCTGGATCGAGTCTTCCAGAGGTGAGGAACTCTTCTTATTCTCGTATTATGATCACCCGGACCTATCAGCTCAACCTGTTGTCTTTGTCTACATTCTCCTCTCCACATTTGATATGTTAAACTTTAGATCAAAATTCTGAGACGCAAAAGTGTTCACAGCAAGGAAGTCAGTCTCTGATTTGTGGTACAGTAGTCTCCAAAAATAAGAAAAGGATCATTTAAAAATAATTCCCTTATTTCCTTTTTAAGGTTATGTTCTTAGATTAGGTTAGGTCTGGAGAAGACAGCACTAGTCACTGATTTCCACAACGTAAAGTTTTCGCACATTCTAAGGTGATATATGGGGGATGTTAGGGATTTCCAGCTCAATTCTGACACCACTTAGTTTATGTTTTTCAGTCATCAGGCACACGTATGTCTCTAACTTTTCTTAGCGTGACAGTACATTTTATTTATGAAGCACTACACATACTTCTCTGCGATTCATTTATGAATATATCTAATCCCTTGAGCACGATGGTACAACCCTTAACCATGTTGACCTGGACTTTGACCTGACCCTTAGGGGTCAGGTTAAAGGTCATGCCATCAAACACAAGTGCCATATTGTCTTGCTCTAGGATCAAGCTTACTAGGATCGTACCTACGGGTCATCCCACTACTGCTAAGGTCTCATCTTTCCTGTTTAACTTTTCGTCAGTGGGTAGCCATGTATCCTCACCAGTGGCCACTCCTCCTGGGTGTGGGTATCGTGTTTACGCCTGTAAGTCAACCCACAACGTTCACACACTTCGATTAGATCTGCCTCACAGTGAACTGGTTTGTTTACCTGATCAGTCTTTCACAGAAGAGAGTGTCCGTATCCACGGGTTGACTCCGGCTTCGGATTAAGGTCGCCCGGTATTATAACTGTAATCTCTACCGAACACATTATCTTCCAGTACATACCTTGCCTCATGGTGAAATGATCCGATTACTAATGTAAACGTGTGTGTGTGTGTGTGTGTGTGTGTGTGTGTGTGTTAAATATTCGTTAGGAGAAACCTCTCATGAACTGTTGTCCATGACATATCGACTGGTTGGTTGGTTTGGGCTTTAGGCATATGACTGCTGGGGTCATTAAGGCTATCAAGGTCAAGTTGTGACCACCACCTGAAAAATCTTTGAACTCCATCTCCAAGTCTTCCATGGACGGACATAAAGCCTCGAAAATTTCTTTTGACTGGAGGGGAAAAGTTTTGGGAGTTGAAGAATTTGGGAGTGGGGTTTGTTTGATGCTGGGGTCTTGGGTGTGTGGCGAGAAGTCATCTGAGAGGAACCAAGAGGGTAGGGAGGAGGGAACAGGTCCCGGGGCTCAGCCCAAGTGCTCGCATGTCCCCTCCCTTCCCTGGACGCATGCCGGAACGTGACCATGATGTAGTGAACTCTTCCAAATCATCAATTTCACATCTAGATACATTCACATTAGGTATCTATCATAGTAAGGGCCGAGACAACAATACTGGTGTAAATCAGCGTTTTCGATATTTTCTGAGCGGTATGTAATACAACTTATCTAAAGGAAATATTTTGTAGGCAAGGAGTTTGATACCTCGAATGTCGGTTGAAATGTGATGGTTTGAGATGGCGGCGAGCGCCTATGAAATTTTCTTCGCATGAAAAATTCAATGTAATTATTTTGTACACACGTAATTTTCTTTACCGTTAATTTCTAGCTTGAGAGGCAAAGTGAAGGAACAGGAAAAAAAATCTAATCGCCGCTTTAGTGCTGTTGACGTAATAATTTGCAAGTAAACCCTGAATAGCTGTCTAATTCCATTAAACGTTGTTCATCCTACAGAAGAAAACCACAGACGTCAGCGCCACTCAAGCGATGCGGAGCCCGACTGAAACATGAGTGGGCGTGGAGAGTATTTACCGGTTAGCATGGTTGCTTTTCCCCTTCAATTTATGGAGACTCTGGCCTTATTACCAGACCTCAGGCATGATTCAGTGACGCGTGCCGCCGCTGCTGGCCTCCCGCCGGCGTTAGTGATGTCAGCCAGAGCCGCAAGCGTTGTTTTTCATATCTAATACATGTCCGGAACTGAATGCTGCCCACGTATTCCCTGCGTGTTGAAGGCAACTAAGAGGGGGCGGGAGGGGGGGGGGGGTTGGAAACTCTCCCCTTCTTGAATTTCAATTTCTAAAAGAGGAAAAAGGAGTCAAGAGGGGAGTGCTCATCTTCCTCGAAGGCTCAGATTGGGGTGTATGAATGTATGTGGATGTAACCAAGATGAGAAGAAAGGAGAGATAGGTAGTATGTTTGAGGAAAGAAACCTGGGTTCTCTGGTTCTCAGTGAAACGAAGCTCAGGGGTAAAGGGGAAGAATGGCTTGGAAATGTCTTAGGAATAAATTCAGGGGTTGGTGAGAGGACAAGAGCTAAGGAAGGAGTAGCTCTACTCTTAAAGTAGGAGCTGCGGGAGTATGTGATAAAGTGTATGAAAGTAAATTCTATATTGATGTGAGTAAAACTGAAAGTGGATAACAAGAGATGGGTGCTTATATATTAATGTTCATGCACCTGGGCATGAGAACAAAGATCATGAGAGGCAAGTGTTTTGGAAGCAGCTGAGTGAGTCTGTCAGCAGTTTTGGTGCACGAGACCGGGTATTAGTGATGGGTGATTTGAATGCGAAGGTAAGTACTGTGGTAGTTAAGTAATTGGTGCACATTGGGTATTCAGTGTTGTGAACGGAAATGGTAAAGAGCTTGTGGATTTGCGTGCTGATAAAAGACTAGTGATTGGGAATACCTGGTTTAAAAAGAGAGATATACACAAGTATACGTGTGTGAGTAGAAGAGATAGTCAAAGGGCCTAATTAGATTACTTGTGGAGGAGAAGGTGAAGATTTGTAAATGTTTTCAAAAAGGAGGCGATAATGTTGGGGAGAAGAGAGTGGTGAGAGTAAGTGAGCTTGGAAAGGAGACTTGTATGAAGAAATACCAGGAAAGATTGAGAATAGAATGGCAAAAGGTGAGAGCAAATGAAGTGAGGGGTGTTGTTGAGGAAAGGGATGAATTTAGGGAAGCAGAGATGGCATATGCAAGAAATGCATGTGGCATGAGAAATGTGGTAAGTTGCCAGACTGGAAGGGGTAGTGAGTGGTGGGATAAGGAAGTAAAGTTGCTAGTGAAAGAGAAAAGAGAGGCGTTTGGATGGTACTTACAAGGAAGGAGTGCAAGTAATTGGGAGATATATAAGAGAAAGTGGTAGGAGGTCAAGAGGGAGGTGCAAGAGTTGAAAAAGAGGGCAAATGAGAGTTGGGGTGAGAGAGTATCATTAAACTTTAGGGAGAATTAAAAGATGTTTCGGAAGGAGGTAAATAATGTGCGAAAGACAAGAGAACAAATGGGAACATCAGTGAAGGAGACAAGGGGGGTGGGGGAAGTGATATTAGTTAGTGATTGAGTGAGGAGGAGATGGAATGAGTATTTCAAACGGATTCTTGAATGTGTTTGATGACAGAGTGGCAGATGTAGGGTGTTTTGGTCGGGGTGGTGTGCGAAGTAATAGAGTCAGGTAAAGTGGTTTCGTGAAAAGAGAAGAGGTGGCGAAAGCCTTGCGTAAGATGAAATCCGGCAAGGCGGCGGGAGTGGACGGTATTTCAGTTGAATTTATTGAGAAAGGTGGTGACTGTGTTGTTGATTAGTTGGTTAGGATATTCAATGTATGTATGGATCATGGTGAGGTACCTAAGGATTGACATTCTTCGACTCTTCTCTCTTCACCAAACCACTCTCCATGACTCTTTCACTTTGCATACCCCCCCCCCCAACCCCCCGACCTAAACACCTTACATCTACCACTGTATCATCAAACAGCTTCAACAGTCCTTCAAACTACCCTCTCCATAACCGATGTTCCTATTTGTTCTCGTGTCTTTCGCACATTATTTACCTCCTTCCAAAAATCTTATTCTCCATAGAATTTAATGATACCCTCCCATCCCAACTCTCATTTGCCCTCTTTTTCAACCCCTCTACCGTTCTCTTGGCATTATCCCGCTTTTCTTAATGCAAGTTTCAATCATTTAGACTCCTTTTTAAATACCGTCCAAAAGCCCATCTTTTCTCTTTTACTAGTAACATTACCCCTTCATTCCACCACTCACTACTCTTTCTTATATACTCAAGTCCCTCCCTTCCCGACCACATGCATCTCTTGCACAAGCCGTCACTGCTTCCCTAAATACCTCACATTCCTTAACCAATCCCCTCGCTTCATTTACTCTCATCTTTTGCTACTTTACACTTAATCGCACAAGTCTTTTCCATGCTCACCTACTCTCACCGCTCTCTTCTCCCCAAGTGTTTCCTCTTTTTCAAAAACCTATGCAAATTCACCCCATCTCCACAAGATAGTGATCAGACAACCCACCAACTGCCCTCTCAGCACATCTGCATCTAAATGTTTCTCTTTTACACGTCTATCGATCAATATGTAATCCAATAATGCTCGCTGACTATCTCTCCTACTCGCATGCGTATGCTTGTATATATTCCTCATTTCAAACCAAGCATTCCCAGTCACCAGTCCCTTTTTCAGCATACAACACAAACCGTTCACCATTTCCATTCATAACAATGAATACCCCATGCACCCTAATCATACACTGAACCTCCGCATTATTTACCCTCGCATTTACATCACCTATCACTAATACACCATCTCTTACATCAAAACTGATGACACACGCACTCAGCTGTTCCCAAAACACTTACTTCTTATGATCTTTCTCCTTATGACCAAGTGCATAAGCACCAATAATCACATATCTCTCGTCATCTACTCTCACTTTTGCCGACATCAGTCTAGAATTTACTTCCTTACACTTTATCACACACTCCCACAACTGCTTCAGGAGTAGTGCTACTCTTTCCATAGCTCTTGTCCTCTCACCATCCCCTGACTTTACTCCTAAGACATTTCCAAACCAATCTTCAGCTTTATCCTTGAGCTTCGTTTCACTCAGAGGCAGAACATCCAGGTTCCTTTCCTCAAACATACTACCTATCTCTCCTTTCTTCTCAGAATCTTGGTTACATCCACATACATTCCGACACCCCAATCTGAAACTTCGAGGAGGATTAGCACTCCCTGCCTGACTCCTTCTTCTGTTTCCTCGTATAGTTGCTTTCTATGTCAGGCAGGGAATACGAGGATAGAATCTTTTCTTCTTGGAGAGTGCGGTATGAGGTAAACTTGAAAGTAAATTTCATGCACTTTATATACTTGTGCATTCTCTCGTAAGTGAAAGTAGGCAAAGTACAATAAATACGGTATGTAGATGAATGTAAATACAAACTTAACCTATAAACTGGATGATGGCGTAAAATGAAAAGAAATCTCGTAAAAACAAAAAGTTGTACTGTAGCAGGTAATAAAGTAACACACTGTATATGACATCTGACTCTTTCTACAGTTGTACCGACCTGATATTACTGAACTAAAGTCCCTGATTGGGCAGGGTTCCCAGAGAGCCTAACACACACACACACACACACACACACACACAGTCGTACGTCTGGCAGCGGTAGACAGCTCTTAACGCCGCTTGAAGCACAGTTTGAACTGAGTTTTGAAACTCCGGCCATATGTGTGTCGCCTTCATCTTTTTCATATTCCCGCTTCATATTTTAGCTTGGTGTTATGCTCTTGCAATATATATATATATATATATATATATATATATATATATATATATATATATATATATATATATATATATATTTATTTATTATTCATTTTACTCTGTCGCTGTCTCCCGCGTTAGCAAGGTAGCGCAAGGAGTCAGGCGAAAGAATGGCCCAACCTACCCACATGCACATGTATATACATACACGTCCACACACGCAAATATAAATACCTATACATCTCAACGTGTACATATATATACACACACAACATATATACACATGTACATAATTCATACTGTCTGTATTCATTCCCATCGCCACCTCGCCACACATGAAATAACAACCCCCTCCTCCCTCATGTGCGCGAGGTAGCGCTAGGAAAAGACAACAAAGGCCACATTCACTCACACTCAGTCTCTAGCTGTCTTGTAATAATGCACTGAAACCACAGATCCCTTTCCACATCCAGGCCCCACACAACTTTCCATGGTTTACCCCAGACGCTTCACATGCCCTGATTCAATCCATTGACAGCATGTAGACCCCGGTATACCACATCGTTCTAATTCACTCTATTCCTTGCACGCCTTTCACCCTCCTGCATGTTCAGGCCCCGATCACTCAAAATCTTTTTCACTCCATCTTTCCACCTCCAATTTGGTCTCCCACTTCTCCTCGTTCCCTCCACCTCTGACACATATATCCTCTTGGTCAATCTTTCCTCACTCATTCTCTCCATGTGACCAAACCGTTTAAAAAAAAAAAAACCCTCTTCTGCTCTCTCAACCACACTCTTTTTATCACCACACATCTCTCTTACCCTATCATTACTTATTCGATCAAACCACCTCACACCACATATTGTCCTCAAACATCTCATTTCCAGCACATCCACCCTCCTCCACACAACTCTATCTATAGCCCACGCCTCGCAACCATATAACATTGTTGGAACCACTCTTCCTTCAAACATACCCATTTTGCTTTCCAAGATAATGCTCTCAACTTCCACACATTCTTCAACGCTCCCAGAACTTTCGCCCCCTCCCCCACCCTATGATTCACTTCCGCTGCCATGGTTCCATCCGCTGCCAAATCCACTCCCAGATATCTAAAACACTTCACTTCCTCCAGTTTTTCTCCATTCAAACTTACCTCCCAATTGACTTGTCCCTCAACCCTACTGTACCTAATAACCTTGCTCTTATTCACATTTACTCTCAACTTTCTTCTCTCACACACTTTACCAAACTCAGTCACCAGCTTCAGTTTCTCACACGAATCAGCCACCAGCGCTGTATCATCAGCAAACAACAACCGATTCACTTCCCAAGCTCTCTCATCCACAACAGACCGCATACTTGCCCCTCTTTCCAAAACTCTTGCATTCACCTCCCTAACAATCCCATCCATAAACAAATTAAACAACCATGGAGACATCACACACCCCTGCCGCAAACCTACATTCACTGAGAACCAATCACTTTCCTCTCTTCCTACACGTACACATGCCTTACATCCTCGATAAAAACTTGCCTCCCACACCATATATTCTTAATACCTTCCACAGAGCATCTCTATCAACTCTTATCATATGCCTTCTCCAGATCCATAAATGCTACATACAAATCGACACATCCTCTACCACTTCTGAAACCACACTGCTCTTCCCCAATCTGATGCTCTGTACATGCCTTCACCCTCTCAATCAATACCCTCCCATATAATTTACCAGGAATACTCAAAAAACTTATACCTCTGTATTTTGAGCACTCACTTTTATCCCCTTTGCCTTTGTTCAATGGCACTATACACGCATTCCGCCAATCCTCAGGCACCTCACCATGAGTCATACATACATTAAGTAACCTTACCAGCCAGTCAACAATACAGTCATCCCCTTTTTTAATAAATTCCACTGCAATACCATCCAAACCTGCTGCCTTGCCGGCTTTCATCTTCCGCAAAGCTTTTACTACCTCTTCTCTGTTTACTAAATCATTTTCCCTAACCCTCTCACTTTGCACACCACCTCGACCAAAGCACCCTATATCTGCCACTCTATCATCAAACACATTCAACAAACCTTCAAAATACTCACTCCATCTCCTTCTCACATCACCACTACTTGTTATCACCTCCCCATTATCCCCCTTCACTGAAGTTCCCATTTATTACCTTGTCTTACGCACTTTATTTACCTCCTTCTAAAACATCTTTTCATTCTCCCTAAAATTCAATGATACTCTCTCACCCCAACTCTCATCTGCCCTCTTTTTCACCTCTTGCACCCTTCTCATGACCTCCTGCCTCTTTCTTTTATACATCTCCCAGTCATTTGCATTATTTCCCAGCAAAAATCGTCCCAATGCCTCTCTCTTCTCTTTCACTAATAATCTTACTTCTTCATCCCACCACTCACTACCCTTTCTAATCAACCCACCTCCCTCGCTTCTCATGCCACAAGCATCTTTTGCGCAAGCCATCACTGCTTTCCTAAATACATCCCATTCCTCCCCTACTCTCCTTACGTCCTTTGTTCTCACCTTTTTCCATTCAGTACTCAGTCTCTCCTAGTACTTCCTCACACAAGTCTCCTTCCCAAGCTCACTTACTCTCACCACTCTTTTCACCCCAACATTCTCTCTTCTTTTCTGATAACCTCTACAAATCTTCACCTTTGCCTCCACAAGATAATGATCAGATATCCCTCCAGTTGCACCTCTCAGCACATTAACATCCAAAAGTCTCTCTTTCGCACGCCTATCAATTAACACGTAATCCAATAACGCTCTCTGATCATCTCTCCTACTTACATACGTATACTTATGTATATCTCTCTTTTTAAAGCAGGTATTCCCAGCCACCAGTCATTTTTCAGCACATAAATCTACAAGCTCTTCACTGTTTCTATTTACAACACTGAACACCCCACGTACACCAATTATTCCCTCAACTGCCACATTACTCACCTTTGCATTCAAATCACCCATCACTATAACCCGGTCTCGTGCATCAAAACTACTAACACACTCACTCAGCTGCTCCCAAAACACTTACCTCTCATGATTTTTCGTCTCATGCCCAGGTGCATATGCACCAATAATCACCCATCTCTCTCCATCCACTTTTTGTTTTACCCATATCAATCTAGAGTTTACTTTCTTACACTCTATCACATACTCTCACTACTCCTGTTTCAGGAGTAGTACTACTCCTTCCCTTGCTCTTGTCCTCTCACTAACCCCTGACTTTACTCCCAAGACATTCCCAAACCACTCTTCCCCCTTTACCCTTGAGCTTCGTTTCACTCAGAGCCAAAACATCCTACATACTACTTATCTCTCCTTTTTTCTCATCTTGGTTACATCCACACACATTTAGACACCCCAGTCTGAGCCTTCGAGGGGGACGAGCACTCCCCGCGTGACTCCTTCTTCTGTTTCCCTTTTAGAAAGTTAAAATACAAGGAGGGGAGGGTTTCCAGCCCCCCCCCCCCTCTCCCAAGAGTTTCGTGACAGGGTTAACAACTCTATAAACTTTTCGTAACTTTTTGGAAACTTTGTTGTGTCATAACTTGCCGAGGCACGCAGTATAAATACTCCCTCAACTTACATGAATTGCGTGAACGAGAAAGTTTGAACGTGTTAATTCTCCATCACTTCCTCCTGCCTGGGGTAGTTACGTGTTGGCTTCTTTATTCCACTAGAAAACGGTGTTGTGTCTGCCTCTTCAACCAGACTATGGCAACGACCAGCTATGCCAAACCTAATCAGGGTCGCTGTCGCTATTCACACAGACAAGAGGAGACATCGCCTGATTAACATGAGCACATGCCTGGCTGACTGGGTGTGTCAGATGTCACCAAGTGCTCTTAACTGGTAACTCTATCATTCCTGCGTCTTAATACTCTCACCAACGGACATACATTTCTCTTGTGGTTTCCTAACCTACTAATGATAAATCAAATGGAATTTCCATGCAGCGCGTAGGCAGTATCTATGAGATTTCAAGTCTTTATCTGTCTGTCTCTCCCAAGTAAAGCGAACTACATGGTTTGCTTTGGCCACCGAAAGTATTTCTAAGTGTAGTGACATGCCACACAGATTACAGAGAACCATAGCAAATCTCGAGAAAAATGAAGACATTCACATCACCAAATCATATAAGACTAGCCAGTTCGTGATACGAATACAGTGGACTATAGATATAAACTTCAGGCTCTTTTAAATGATAGTGAAACATATGAAAGATTGACATCCAATCCCCTAAATGATAGTGAAACATATGAAAGATTGACATCCAATCCCCTAAATGATAAAGTACAGATCCTCAACTCTAGACTCAACCAATTGTTAAATAAGTACCAGGACATTCTGAAGTCAGTAAGGACGGTTAATCCCTCTCTTCCTTATACTGTACATAGTTTCTCAAAAACTCAAAAGACGGATGTTCCTTTAGACCAATTATCTCCGCTGTTAATTCCTCTGGTTATAATTCATCTAAATGGTAAACAAAATACCTTAGCAATATTCAAGGGAAACCATCTCTGCATGTTATGAATAGCTTAGATTTTGTAAACAAAGTTAGGAACATTAATTTGCTTGATCATAAACTCATGAGCTTTGATGCGAGTTCCCTTTTCACT